>NW_009921263.1:0-37474 GCF_000696875.1 Nestor notabilis | reverse complement strand
TCCGTCCCCCCCCCCCCCCCCCCATTTTTTCTCCTTTGTTTGGGCTTGTTTCTTTACCTGTCTGTACAATCTTTACAAAGCACAAAACATTAATATTGCTTTGCAAATATGCCCAAATGGCAGAAATCTTTTTGCAGACAATATTTGCGAAGTAATTTGACCATCTTTTTCTTCTATATGGGGTTTTAAGTTTTTATACAAGTAATGTACAAAGCATAAGAATTAGGCATGGACACTCATGCACAAGCTAGTAAATGGTTATGAGAGAAACAGCCTATCAATAGGGAACATGAAAAATTGAAAAAGAGATGAGGAATTAAACTATTATTTCTCTTATTCCTTGGGAGCATGAGTTGCAGCTATGCTAATGCTGCATTTAGCATTAATCAGCAGCATTTAGAGGAGCAAAATGATAATGGATCCACATGGCTGCTACGATAACACTCAGCGTACTGAATAATTACAGAGACATCGGTAGCATGTTGAGCTTCCCAGTGAATGTAATTAATACGGTCAGGACCTCATTTACTCACTGAAGCACACTGAAGCCTAAATCTGGAATAAGAGCTTCTGTTTCTGCAAGGTTCTACTGCGAAAGTTTTGGTGATCACACAGACAGTAAAGAACAGAGCAGCAAAGTGAGAGAAAAAGAATTACACTACAAAATCAGTGCTTAGGGAAAACACTTTCAAAACCCTTGTTCCATGAAAATTTGGGGCTTAATGCTCATAATCAAGGCTTATACTTCCTTTCCACATAACAGCTACAGTGATTTATCTTAGTAATAGTTTGCAGTAGCCCTGAAATGTAGCAGCAGTATGTGACCCATAGCAACTTTTAATGTCTGATAAAATACTCAAAGCCATTGAGTAAATTTGGTTTCTTTTCTTTTTTTTTTTTTTTTCCTTCCCTCTAATGTGATGGGAAAGGTACATTTCTCTCTATTTCTGCTTTTTGCCAGGATGTGCTTACAGCTGGGGCCAAACTCAGTCCTGGTGTGAACTGAACTCCTCTGAGGTCTGAATTTTTCACCACATCAGTTTATGGACAAAGAACTCCGTGAGTCTGTGTCTGGTTTCTTCCATGATCTCTGGGGCTTTCCCTTCTTTCCCCAGCCCAACTGTGGCAGCTTCCTCTTGGCACAGGCAGTTGCTGTCCCCTGGTACCCACTGTCCACATCCAGTGTCTCCTGCAGTCCCAGAGCAGCTCTCTTCTCCCAGCAATCTCCTGCCGATGGACGTTCTTCATTAAACAGGCACCAATTACAATCAGATTAAATAAAACAGAGTTTATTTGTCATAAGTAATGGAAAATGGAGAGAAAATCAAAGTAACTAAATATAAGCAAAATAAATCATAACCAACATCTAGGCAGCCTAGCTAGTTAGACTAAACCTCGTAATTGCAAGATATTGATTGAATAGGACTAAAAATCTAATATCATCTTGATGTTTACACGGATATTTTCAAAAGACTTTTGAGTCCAGCAGCCCAAAAGTCCTTTCAACAGAGTTAAGGTGTTTCTTTTCCTCTGATGGTTGTTTCTTCTTGCTTTTCCCCCTCTTTCAATATTCCTGGGCCAGTATCTTTATTTTCTTGTCTGATAATGCTCACTTACAGCATCACAGACTTTAGACTGATGTGAATATATTATAGTATGTAATATTTATATAGTAATTATTATTTCTCTATCAATATATTAATATGTTTACATATAATATGCTGTTAATATTTTAGTAACATTTATATCAGTGTCAGAGTTCATGCAGAGTTCACAGCAGGACAAAGGTAACCCATGATAGAAGGTTACGTGTCCCCTCCCTATGGCTCTACCAGGTGCACATGCTAATCTTAGAACAGTGTCAGCACATCTCAGGACTGGAGGTGACTAAATATGGATTAAATTTCTCTTCTGCCAATGTTCTTCTGTCTTGTCCCAGGGTAATGGTTGTTGTGGTTTAAGCCTAGCCGGTAACTCAGCACCACACATGGTGTTATTGCAAAGCCTGACCTGTAGAGCACATGAGGGTAGGTGCAGAAGTCCAAAAAACTGAAAAAGCTTTCATTCAAGTCTTGATAGGAAAATGAGGAGATGATGGAAGCTCATGCTGAATGTTTTTTTAGGGTATATTTTTAAAAGCTATCTTCCCATTCTGACCAAACAGCATAAAAATTTTGTTCATCAGTTATATGTTTTGGAAAATAATGAGAAGATTTAGTTAATAGGCACCAGGTACCATCTCCCAGTGAGAGAAAATTTGAAATATTGTGTACAAAATGAATGTATAAAAACTTCATTTGCCATCAACTAATTCAAGGAGAGCAGATCACAATTAAAATTATATTTTTATATACCACTTATCTTCTATGCAATTACCTCTTGATTATTAGGATCAGTTAATCCTGGTATACTATTTGGTTGCAATAAGCTTCATAACATTTTTTCAATTAAGAAAAATAATCACTTCTGGTCCTTAATTTTAAATGCTATCTCTCAACAAATATCTCATCGATCTTACTCAGAATTAATATGTCACAAAACTTTGTATTCACAGAAATATTGATTCTGAGTCTGCTACCATTTCCTAGTTGAAAGTTTAGTTCAGAGAAATCAGAATAAATACCAGAAATCAGAATAAATACCAGCATTTACAGTGAAGTTTCTTTCGAAAAGAAAATTATAGCTCTATAACTTCCCTCCTTCCTTCCTTCCTTCCTTCCTTCCTTCCTTCCTTCCTTCCTTCCATAAATAGTATGTTATATATAAACATATTATATATCGATAGTGAAATATTAATTAATATAAAACCATTATATTTTATGTCTATATGTAAATCTATATGTACATACCAATGTAAAGCCTGTGATGCTGTATAAAAATTATATGATGCCATGAACTGCAAGGCAGTGAGATGCCGCTGGGTCCCAGTGCCTGCTATAGGCTGGGGTATAGGGGTCCATGGGGAATGATTCCTGGCTTATTTTTGGATTGGAACTTGACCACTGCCAAGCTAGAAATGCAAAACACCCAGCTCAGATGACTTGCTGGTTTCTCATTAGAGGACTATCTGGTTTTTTTTAGTGCCTGTTTGGGTTATTTAAAAAGTGTGAATATTCTATTAACATGCCAGTTCCAAGTCATTAATGACTCAGTGTACTTAAAGGCTGGTGGCAAAGCTGAAGGTGATAATTCAAGGAGGTCATTAACACATTGGAAAAAAAGGTGGATGCTGTGTGAAACACATTATCATTCCCATTTTTTTACGAGATAGAGAATAAATTTATAAAAATATATCCTTAAAATATTTTTACTCCCCTATTTTTTATTTGTTAATAGTAAAATTAATTGACCAATTGAAAAACTTTTTTAACAATCAGTATATTGCATTCAGCTACATGTGCTACGCACAAATATTCTTTATTTGTCTTCTTTTTTTTTTTTGTTTCCCAGAAGGAAATCTAACCTTTCATCATGGGATCCATCAATCCAAAACAGGTTTTTATAAATCACAAAGCAAATTCTGGTGTTACAATGCTATAAATAAGAGGTAACTTCACTGATTTTAGTGGCTACATTGGGGTAATATGTCAAAGAAAAGTATGACTTTAGGACTCTTGGTGTTCTGGCCAGAAATTCTGAGCTAGACCACTTTAGCAGTACTGATTTATAGCATCTGAGGCTCGGACCCTGTATTTAATCAGCCACATTACCACAAGGAATAAGTACAAGAAAAATGTCAGCCAACAAATATAAAAGTGACTAACCACCTCCAATTCATACAGTTCTCTGAAGAACTCTAAACCCAGAGAAAGTTTCAGTGTTACTTACTGCAGCAGTATAGTGTAGAAATACCCAGCTGCTAAAAAAATGCTGGAAAAAGAATTTACAACAATGGCGTATTTTGGCTGTACAGCATGTGTGGAGCAGGCAACTCTGACAACTGGTATAGATGCTATTCTCTCACTCATGCCACGGAAGTAAGATCTACCAAGACTTGGAGGGGAAGTAGTAGAAACATGATGCTCATATTTCTTTCACTGATCTTACCTCACGTCATTAAAACATTACAGAAAAGGCTGTTGAGAACAAAATGACTTTTAAACAGCTTGGAATTCAGAGGATATTTGGCCACATTCAGGCTTAGATGTCAACATAAGTGATTTTGAATGAACCATAAATGCTATTTTTAATTTACATCTTTTAATTATACTCAGTGAATTTCCTCTGTGGATTCGTGGCAGGGGGGAGGAGAAGCAGAGGGCTATCTTTTATTGATTGAAGTGCTGTGTTTGCTCCTCATGCTGAGTTGAAGCCCATCAGAAACAGCTTGGCCAGAAAAGCCAACTGTGTTTGCTGTGTGTATAACATAGACCATCTTCTCATTACAACTGAAATAGGAACATGCTTCAGTTTTGGTCTGACTTCATCTATCTTTAACTTTCACCTAGAGGAGTTTGGTATTCCTTTGTCTGCTTCATTTAAAGACCTTGATCTTCAGATTTCTGTTCACTTTGTAGAATCACAGCATCACCAAATAGCTGAGGCTGGAAAGTGCCTGTGAAAATCATCCATTCCCAAACACCTTGCTCAAAGGAAGGTCACCTACAGCAGGTTGCTCAGGATCATGTCCAGTTGGGTCTTGAGTACCTCTAAGAATGATGATTACACAACAATTACTTCAGTGCTGACAACCCTTATAGCAAAATATTTTGCTATGTTTAAATGAATTTTCCTGTTTCAATTTGTGTCCATTGTCTCTTGTCACTGAGTTCCACCAAAGAGTCCAGCTCTGTCCTGTTAAGATCCGCTTATTAAGTGTTTACACACATCAACAAGATTCCCCTAAGTCTTCTCTACTTCAGGATGAACAGTCCCAGATCTCTCAGCCTTTCCTCATAGGAGAGATATTCCAGTCCCTTAAACACCTTAGTGGCCTTTTGTTAGACTCTCTTCATGTCTCTTTTGTGGCAAGCAGCCCACAATTGGACACAGTATTTCAGGTGTGGCCTCACCAGTGCTGCATAAAGGGGAAAGATCACCTCCCTCAACTTGCTTGGGAATTCTCTTCCCATTACAGCCCAGGAGGCAGTTTGCTTTGCTTGCTACAAGGTCACATTGCTGGCTCATGGTGAACTTGTTTTCCACCAGAATGCCCAGATCCTTTCCAGCTGGTCAGCCCCCGGCTTGTGCTGGTACCTGGGATTATTCCTTCCTAGGTGCAGGGCTTTGCATTTCTCATTGATGCACTTAAGTGCTCATAATGCTTAGAAAATTTCCCTTGGGTACTAGAACCCTATAGTCAGTATTTTTCCCTTATATTTAGGATCAAAGCACAGTATATAAAGTTCAGAAAGGGTACTCAAGGTCACTTCACTTAACAAGTGAATTGTTCTCATATTTAGTTTGGCTGTGCAGAGTAGAACTCTAAAATGTAGTAGTTAACCAGATAAATTCTGCTGTGGTTTCCCTAAAACCTTACTTAATAAAAGTTCTTTTAAAACAGGGACATTTCCCCACAGAAAATCACTCTCTATACTTCTTTTATCAGTATGTGTGACTAGTTTTCCATTTATTTCCAAAATACATTTTTACATGTGCATCTGTCTGTGTGCTTTTTTGTATGTGCATATGTATTCATATACATATGTATATATACAAATATAATCTTCTTGGCTTCTCAGACTTCACATTTTAGTAGTCAAAGGGGTTTTTGTTGATGTGGATGAACATGGAATAGATGCTGATCATTAACACTACCAGACCCTAAAAGGCTTCGTATGTCGAAGAAACTCTGGTTTGAACTTTTAACAATTGCTTTTATGCAGAGTGCTTTAACTTGAAATTCAGGTAGTTAATCTGTCACCTTGCTATGTTTCTTTACTATGCTTTGCATTTACAAGATACTGCATCAAAACCTGTCAAAGGCACCCTAACCACTACTTGTCTCTAGTGTCCATCCCCTTGTCACATTCACATTTTAGAGGAAAAGGGCAAGATCTACCCAGATCACTATGAGGAAGAGCAGATTAGACTATTTACTGAAGAAGACTGAAGCATGTGAATCTGAAAAGGTCTCTTCTTTCAGCCCAGAATAAGATGACTTAAGGGCAGAATTTTTTATGTGCTCAAGTGTGTATTTTCTTGAATCACCAACTATGCAGGTAATATTTCTTGGATCCCGTTTTTGGATACTGAATGTTTTGTTGAAAACTTAGATGCTCAACAAATGCCTTAGGCTACAGTCAATATTTCATTCTAAGTTTTTAAGAAAACTGTTCCTAACAAATGTTTAGATTATAGGAAATTTAATCTAAAATGCTCATGGATCTTAGCAAGAAAAACTTATCATCTTTGCATAATCTTTTAAAAGGGGAATGGTTATAATTTTGATCAAATATTATCATGTCATGGTTAATTTGAGCCTAACGCAATTATCTCTGTGCTCGTGAAGAGAATCAGGTGATATTTTCAACAACCTTTTGCAGTACAACAATTACATATAAGTGTTCTTGGTGAGAATGTAAAAATCAAACAAGCAAATATACTAGCAATTCAATTACATGTTAGAATATACTTTTGAGTTTTAAATCAGAGAACAAAACAACACAACATGCATTGCAAACTGCAGTGAATTTTCTCATTTCTTCTGGATTTGATTTTCCATTTTACCTTTCTATACACTATAAATCATTCTCCTAATGATATTCATAGCTTTGACATAAATGGGCAATACATTTGAAAGACAGAGAATTTCCCCTCCAATTAATTCACTGGCCAGTTTACTGATTCAAAGGCAAACAGTACATTCAAGCAATTTCAGACTCTTCCTACCAAATAATTTGTCATAATGACTGCACTGATTCTAAATGTAGCTTCTTTTATTTTTTCATATATACATATATATATTCTTATATGTATATAGTTAACAGCTAGACAGCTGGCTATATAACTTTTAGAACGTGTCCTTGGAAACGCTGAGCATTCTGGGTTCCAGAAGTTTAAGGGAGGGAGACATTTTGCATTGCTGAGGACTGGGCTCTACACAGACCAAATGGCAGTGGAAATACGACTTGCAGATTTTGAGCTAACGCAGTTGAAGTCAGTGAGTGAGCCCTCACTCAGCACTGCTGTCAGCTTCAGAGCAATCAAGAAACACCAAAGAGTGATTCAAAGGGAGTACAGGTAGGATGCTTCTGTGGGAAGCTGCTATGGTGGAAACTGCTTTTGAGGTGAGATGGGTTACTTGTTTAGAGATTAGTTTCTGACTCCGGAGGTAAGCTAGGTCTGCAGATCCATTGCTGCTACTCCTCAGCTGAGTTCCAGGTGCCAGAGTGTTTTCTGAACTTTTTATGATGTGGGTGTAAGCACTGAGAAATCGCCTGCTGATATGGTCCCAAGCTGAAGCGAGGCTGAGGGGTCCTGCCACAGCTTTTTCACATCCCTGCTCACTGAAGTTTGTACCATACAAACTCTTGTATGTGACACTGTGCACATAGTTATTATTGTATTATTCACTTCTGAGCAGTGTGTTCTTCATGAGTTACACAAGGCTGTACCATGATGGTGTGCACAGTGTGTTGCTTTAAAAACATGGTGTGTGAAGTGTTTAGCAGTGTAAACATATGGTACTGCAGTCATCACTGTGCCATATGGGGATGTGTAGAGCTCTCTGCCTAGCAGATAGTGCCAGGAACACATCTGTATGGTCTTCTTGTCAGTGGGCACTGTCGGTTCTGTTTCCTTACACCTTTTTGAGCACCACTAGCTTCTGTGCTTATTTTTCAGTTTAGATTGAGTATGAGTTGTTCACTGGAGAATTTCAAATTTCTGATTACTTGAGTTAATTGGAGGAATTTTAGATTTGTCTTAGGTAGCATTTTCTTACCATGGATAATAACTGTGCTTTAACTATCAAAGTTTAAAAAAATCTACTGCAAGACACAAACAAATCTCTGAGAATGGACTACCTCCTGTTTATAATTATCAACAAAATAGAGAAAATCACAGATTCTCTATTTCCTGCAGTGTTACTAAAGGAATATCACAATCTTTTAAACAACATAAAGATGACCAAAATGTAAAGAAAAAATAAAAAATAGATAAGGCTCCAAAATTAGGCATTTCCATTTCAGCTTTTTACTCAAAAATAATTTAAACATATACAGTTTGTATCATTGTGGTGAGGTTTTTCACAAACAAGCAATCCTTAAAATATTTTCTACAAATTGCTCTAAAGAGTTTACAGAGGTGTGCTGTAGCTTCCTTTTGTACTTTCAAAGTCATGTACAAAAAAAAAAGTGAAAAATCCCCTTAAATCTCCTCTGCTTTTACTGATTTGCAAAAGTCTTTATGTTCTTATTTGCCTACATGTCTATTGTACATTAGACATTCCTGGTACATTTGTTGCTTTGCACATCTTTTCCTCCTTATAATTAAACTAATTGGACAATTAATCAATGTCACCTGTAGGCCTGAATGGCAACTGACATTAATGAAGGAGGTTGTTCGTAGTCCAGGCTTGGCAGGGTAAGAAGAAAAGTCTATATTCTGCAGATGGAAAGCCAATTAAAACTGTGGAGTTAGGGTGGAACAGATTGGAATAGAAATGAGCTTTGTGAAAAATATCAATTTCGGGTTGTCTTTTGAAAGGTACAAGGCCATCTGCAGCCTAGAAGTCACAGGAAAAAAACATATTTTGTTGCTTCACATACTATTGTAATTAGATTGCTGAGTCCATCAACTCTTTCCTGAATTTTAGATAAATAGTCTCTCTGGTCAAAATATTAACAGTAGAGTAAATCTTAAGAGATGAAATGCTTGTAGATCTGTGTTTCAACAGCTCCACTGCTGCGAGATGTTCCTGTTTTGGCAGTGAACATTGTCAAGCTGTAATGACTGCTATTCTTGTTAATAAAACCTAAGTAAGTAAATCATATGTAGCATATAAAGGGCAAGCTGCAGGGTCCAATTTACTTCTGTTGGTAAAAATTACATCTCTATGCCAGTAGGGTGCCATCCCTTAGGAGCAGGGGGTGAAGAATTCATTGTCAGGGAATAGAAAACACCAACTGTTTTCATCTATTGCCTCAGTGAGGATTTAGAGGGTGTCAGCAAAACATGAGAGTTGGGACATTCACCCCACCTCAGGTCCACTTATTTTTCATTGCGCCATTTCTTTTGTCTATCTGTATTTTAGACCTATACTCTTTAGTATATGTATATGGACTGCCTCAAACACTTCAGACATCCACACCTTTGTCCCTGCTTTACAAACAAGTACCCATTCTCATCTTACTTACCTGTTTCCCATGTCATTTGTCCTCAGTCTGTTCCTGGTGTATATAGCAATATTAAAAGAACTAATAAGGGGAATTTTTTAATCTATTAAGGGTTTCATATAAGCATCCCTGTCTATCAAAGGAAAGGGTTAATCCACTGTTTCTGCAGAGAATAGTCCATCGCCTTCACCACTCACAGGTACACAGGCTGTGTAATTTGAAATCCTACTGCATTTGTGTCATTTAATTTGCTGTTTATACTAGATCGTTGAAAATGGGCCTGTGTAATCCACATTTGAGCCAAGACCCCAAGTTTTTCTGTGATTATTTTCTAGCATCTGAAGTACGCTTTAAGAGATGTATTCTTTAAGATATGTGAAAAATGAAATACAAAAAAGAAAGGCAGAAGACCATGCAGCTGAAATAATACAATTCCATTGTTAGCCTGAAGTAAATTTAAACATATAAATTCATGTGTATTCATGGGTAATGGAGGGACTAGAGATCGAAAGTCGCTTCCTTTTCAGGTGAAAACTGACATATTCCTCCTGGCTTCAGAGCATTTTTGCCAGTTTACCTTTCCTGACACTCCAGCTACTATTCTATTGGTGAGAGTTAAATAGAATCCAGGCAAGATAAAGGATATCTTTTAAGTTGCTGCTAAGATACAGGGAAAAAAAATAAACAAACAAACAACCAAACAAAGAGTACAGGAGCAAGAAAAATAAAAAGGTGATGGGAGTTATATGTATATGTGTGACAAGGCTTAGCATTGCAGACTATGTTGTATTATGGGATCTGCAAACATCTCATGCCTTCTAGGGACAAGCTTTCAACATAGGAGCTTCGTGACTGCATCTTGAGGCAACCTTGAGTCTGCGCTTTTGCTTACAGGTATGTGGAGCAAGAAAGAAAGCAGTCCTTGTGAGGTCCAGCAGGCAGTTGGATTTTACCAGCTGGGAAGGCAATAGCAGGTACAGCCTTGCAGGTTTGGCATAAGCTCCTCACCAAAACACCATGGTGTCCTATGAGGGGGTTTTAATAGAACCCATGGTCTGGAGTCAGGCATCTCTGTATCTTTCCCATTATACACCAGGAGCTCTCCAGGAGTTATATACCAGGACACCTCAGACTGGCATCAAAAGAAAATGTGATAAAAACATTGACCTGGGATATAAGTACTGAGGGGCTGGAGAAGACACTGTGAGGCTTAAGTTTTGTAGCTCCCAGAGCTTTGCTTAAAATTTACAGCTATGAACTATTTACTGGAGGTAGGCAGGAACTCACACAAAGGAGGAATGTAAGAAATTAGAGGAAAAGAAGTGGAAGATTTGCACTCTTGTTCTAAGCAGGAGTTTCAATGCAGATGCCTGACCTTGCTAGAGACTACACCAAGAATTCCTTTACAGGGTTTCAGAGAGGTGGACAGAGTGTAGCTGAATCTATTTTTTCCTTGATTCAGCTACTTAAGTATTAAATGAGACAGCAAGTAGGTGATGATACTGACCATGGTACTCAATGCTTTCCCGGTGGACAAGCCTGCTGCAATACATATGTAAACATCTGTTACAAACTGCAATGTTCTGCCAGCTTTTCTGTAGCTGCAAAAAAGTCAGCTAGCAGTTTTGAAGTTATAAATTGGGATTAAGATGCCCAAATAGAAGGTAGATGTCCAGGTTATTTTTTAGATCTATGTTTGGGTACAACCTTTGACCTAGGCTGTAGGTACCTCTCTAAAAAAATGTGATGAAATATGAGCACTTGCACCTTTTATTTATGAAATGTAAGAAAAAACAAGTGAAGTTAAAATAGGAAAAGGTACATTAAAAGAGGAAAAGCATGAGAGGCACAGCAAAGGGATACTCTCATTATAAGTCAAGTTTCATCTGATCTTGTGCTGTACATCACAAAGGACAGTCAATGTCTTTGGCCCAATTCTTTGTCTTGAGGGAATTCCAGAAAGCTATTTGTACTGGCATAAAGAAATCAAAAATCTTAATACAAATAGTTCACAGAGTTACTCCAAAGCATGTATTTATTTCCATTGTACATGGGTTTTGATAGATTCTGATCTTGGAGTTCAGATGCCTGCTAAGCAAAATAAATTGCTTCCTAGGTCTGGAAAGCATATTATAGCAGTTATTATAAAACAGTTCTTATCATGTGCATTCTCAACAGTGCTCTGACTATTTGAAACTGAATTCTTTCTGTAACAGTTACAGTACTATTCAGCTCCAAGAGCAGAAATGTAAATCTAGTGCTAGCCCTTAAATTTTAGCTCCTTTGCCAAAGGTGCCACATACAGTACTTTCAGCTTCACAACAAAATAGTCAAGAGGGAAAAACATATTCTGAAATGTGAATAAATATATGAAATAACTGGTGGAAACCATTTTTTTAGATTACAATTGAAGCGCATGTTTTCCTTGATTCGCGTTATATGTATACTACTATAACTTCTGCTGTTCTTGTTACTTTATAAATCTGTGACAAGAGACAGAGTGCTTACAAACTTTCTCATTATCATAGAATGGTTTGGGTTGGAAGTATCTTTAAAGATCCCCTAGTTCCAACCCCTTTGTCATGGGCCCGGACACCTTCCACTAGACCAGGTTGCTCAAAGCCCCATCTAACCTGGCCTTCCACATCCATAGCATCCACATGCATTCACAGAGTCCCTGGGCAACCTTTTCCAGTGTTTCACTGCCATCATAGTAAGAAATTTTGTCCTACTATCTAATCTAAATCTTCACTCTGTCACCTTAAAGTCACTCCCCATTATCCTCGAACTACACACCCTTGTAAGAAGTCCCTCTATGGGTTTCTTGTAGGGCCCCTTTAGGTATTGGAATTTAGGTATTGGAATTTAGGTATTGGTATCATTGACACTAGACGTCTGCCCAAGAACAGCCACATGAAAATCAATGGAGTTCTCTCTTGAAGATGAATCTGCAGGATGAAGTTTAAATCAAGATCATGCTTAACAAGTGAATAACTAGTAAGCATAGAAAGAAGGGTGTTAAAGAAGGGAACATACAGTCATACAGAAAACAGCTGCCTAGTTATAGGTCTGATAAATGTAAATATGGATCAGTACTTTTGAAATGAGTTATAGAATCATAAAATCACAGAATCACAGAATGGTTTGGGCTGGAATGCACTTTAAAGATCATGTAGTTCCAACCCCCTGCCATGGGCAGGGACACCTTCCACTAGACTAGGCTCCTCAAAGCCCCATCCAACCTGGCATATATGGTACGCATGAGATTTTTTACAGTACCTGAGCACTTAGCCATCTGGTAGGGCTTGACTTATCAAGTTACTCCCTTCCCTTGTCTTCTAGGAGTTTTTCACTGGGTCCTAGGTGTCTTGTATGGTTTTGTGCTTGGTTTAGTCTCATGCCAGATTCCATTGTACTGAACAAAAAAGAAAAATAATGGAAATGTATCAGTACATGCCAGGTTTGGCATAGTCCATCTCACATCTTTGACTAATGCTTGCGAGATGATGAGACATGGTGGAAATAGGGAGAAAAAGGAGGATGAGAAAATATTCTCCTAATTCAAGTAAGTTCTGTGTAACAGTTAAAAAATACAACAATTTCATTTAAAGCTACTTTAAATATTGCAGGAGATCTGAAAATTTAGCCATTTTATTATAAAGCTATTTTGCAGTTCTTTATAATTAAAGTGCAAGCCAGTTCAGCTGTATCAGAAGCACACCAGTGTAAATTTTCATCTTGAAAGCCTATAATTTGTTTGTAAATGTTTAGTTTTGTCTTAGCCAGTTTTATCCTTATCAGTGCTTTATAGCTTGATTACCTTAATAGTATCTTTTTAGAAAATTTGTCAAATGGTTTTGGAACTTTCTACTAAAATATATTAATTGCTTCTCCATCCTCTACTCTGTTATCACACTCACAAATTCTAAAAGAACAGTGAAGCACAAGCCTTTCTTCTTTCTTATGGAAGCCACTGTGGTTGTATGTTTAATTTTTACTCCTTGAGGCATTTCTTAAGTGTATCCTTTATTGCAATTTCACACAGCTTTCACTGTGGAACTGAAGCTAGGTTATGGGAATAGTGAGTGCCAAACATAACTGTTGTAGCTATACTGAAGGTAGGCAAAACATTCGTTGAATTCCAGGCATTGTATAGAGCAGTTAACTCTGAGACATTATATATTCTTGCCAGAAGCTCATCTATTTCATTCTTAAATTTCTTCAGAACTCTAAATTTAAGATTTTTCAGTCCTAGTGACTAGTCAGCATTTAATTTTCAAATTTGTTCCAGCACCTCCTCTTTTGATACTCAATTTCAGACAGTTCTTTTTATTTTGTGAAGATACAGGACTGTCATTGCCACATACTTGTATGTGCAGTGACTAAAAACCTGAAGAACTAACGAGGTGGCAGTGAAGATCAAGTTTTTTCCCCTCCTGCTTTGTTGAGTAGCTGGTGTGATTTTATTTTGTACAGAAAATGCTACTTTTTAGGTCTGTGCTTAGAAAACAGCAACTTTCCAAGGTCTTTGTTTCAAGATTAAATTAGGGTTGTTTTTTGTTGGTTTGGGTTTTGGTGTGGGGTTTTTTTGGGTTGTTTTTTTTTTTGTCTCATTTGAAATAATCTTGTATGTATGGGCAACCAAAATATTGGTTTTAGAGAACTAATTTATGAATAATAGCAGCTGGTACCAGAAGCAACTTCCATCAGTTTGTTTATCCAATAGACATAGTTTGGCATGAATAACAGAGATACATACTTTTTAAAGAGTACTGCTAACACTTCCAGGAAGTGTTGCCACACTGCTCCAGTTAGTAATGTATAATTAACACTTTCCTTTGAGGGTCTTCATTTGTCCTTTATTTAATACAGTTAAAATATTACAAAGTTGTACTAGGCCCAAATGACAAGATCTGTAGAAGTATCAATGCTTGGAAACAGATTGTAGCATTTAATTGATGATACTAATGCTAGCTATGCCCATGATTTAAGGGTTTTCTAGCTGAACGTATTTTCATTGTCATAATTTTATGCACAAGAGTTAGAGCCCAGGTAATTACAAGTAAGAACAGGGGATAAAATAAAAAAAAAAGTGACATATTATCCGACTAGCAAATATTAGCTAAAAATAAAGCAGAGATTTTCTTTTGAAATTAAATTCTGTTGCAAAAGGAAAAGGCAAAGAAAAACTAATGAACCAGGTCACCCTCACTATCTTTACTTATGGCTTTTTGAATGTATAGATTTTATAGCCAAGGTCAGAAAACACTCCAGTCTAAATCTATATTAATCTATATTAAACTAGCAGCCTGGTCTGGATTGTCGTGTTCTGAATGAGTCATTTCAAGAGGATAATTTAGAATAGAAAAGGAAATTAAAAAGGAAGAAAGAGTTACCATCTTTACTCCTTTAGGGATACTGTTGAATATATGATTTTCCTTCTCTGTCTCAGATGCTCAGGTTCTGCATTGATAGGGATCAAAGACACTATATACAAAAGAAGGAGAGACCAGTGAGGTATTTAGCCTAGAAAATTCCATTTGTCATAATTCTCAGACTATTTTTTTGATCAAAGAAGCTACAGAAATCAATCTGCTATGACCCTTACAGGGTCCTAAAAAAGACCACTTTCAACCCTCTGTGGTTCAAAACATAACAGTGGGACAACAACAGTGTCTCTTGTTAATGAAATCCTCTGAACACTGGGCAGCCATCCAGCAGTGCACACTGATTTATGTCTATAGCAAACTACCCTACTAGTTATATAATGTTATTATTAGCCCAGTCGTGCTCCTATGAGTAAGTAAAAACCACTCTTTACTTCTTCCTTTCCTCTGAGTGGGTTCCAGTGACCTGAAGGACTTCCTAATGCAAGGCCATGTTTTCACTACTTTTATTCAGTTTGTATATTAGGTATTCAGAAAATACAAAGGGAATTTTTATGCTGCAGTCCCATCAGTTTCCTTAACTTTCCCTTGAACTCATGAAATCCTTCTTTGAAATAGCCTGCTTGCAATGTAGACAGGGTAGAAGTACAGACACAAAAAAAGTATAAAGAGAAATATATGGAGGTTTAACTGCAATTTTTTATTTTTTATTTTTTTGCCTTAATAAGGAAACATATATTCATTTATTGTCAAGAAAATCACATTATTTTTGCATTTAAAACTGTTTCTGGAATCTCTGTTGAAGGTAGTAATTGGATGTATGGTTTCCCATTTAATCTGGTGAAATGGCAACCTGTGGTTTGCCTGTCTTTTAAGGTGGAAACCTTATATTAATATCTCTGCTGGGAATACTGCAATATAAGAATTAAACTGTTGCTTTGAGATAGACCTTAAACCCTGCAAACAATACAGAACAAATAACATTGTTGCTTTTCTTATGTTACTTCTCATTTTGGGAGCAATTGAAAGTAAAGACTTAAGATTCTAAAAAGCCCTATTATACTTTTTTTTAAAGTACTAGCTACACACCTAGAGTCTTCTTGTCTAAGGAGACAGAGGATGCCTACACCAGCAGATAGTGCACAGTGGTGCTACAGAATCTACGTGGTAAAATAGTTATTGGCTGAGGACCTGATGCTCACATGGAATTTGTTTCAATTACTTAGCCTCAGGATAGCTTTAGTCTAAGCCTATTTGCAGCTGCAGTATATTCTATGTGCCACAGAAAAGCATCTTTCTGGCTTAGCTTTGATCAAAAAGGGCCTATTCTGTATACTCTGGTCCTGCCCATGATGTGAGCATAAGGGTGGGAAGTGGTTCTGAATTGATTCACTTCAGTGAACGGTCTTGATCTGAACCAAAAGACCCTAATGCAGGACATTTTGTGACAGCTCTGTAACACCTAACATGCACAACGGGAATCAGCACCCTATGCAGGAGTATAACTTCATAATATGTTTCCAGTTCCTTCAGAGTTCATGGGATTTGGGCTAAAAAAAATGTTAGTTTGTCCATTGGCTCTGTCTGGTAAAGTGTCTTCAAACATCACGCCCTGCACGCAATGAAGTGAGAAAAGTTACAGACATTTCAGGATTAGTCAGTGTGAAGGGAAATTGCAGAAAGAGCCATGGTCTTCAACTTTCTCCACCAAGAAGCAGAAGAGAGCTACTGCTCTGGGAGTCTGCAGCTTTGAACAAAAATCTCACTACAGTTTCATATGCCCTTCAGATGATTATTCTTCAGAGAAATGGGGTTTTTTTATTATTATTTTCTAGTATTGTATAAAATGCAGTATCATCATAAAATGCATTTTTTCTCTGAGAATTTCCCACGATTTTCACTTCCCATCTTAAAATCTCAGAGCCACTTAGGTAGAAAAGTAAACTGAAAAAGGATTAGAAAAGATTAGTCAGATGTATATAGGGAAGTGGTATCAATACTGAGCTTTTCTTTTAGTTATGTGCCATGACTAGGTGATGAAAAACACAACTTTTTCATCCTGTTGTCCCTGCATGCTGAGGAAAACTGCGATCAATGTTTTCCTATCTGTCATTTCAAGAAAACAAATAATTCAAAGAATGTAATTAGCCTGTAATTATCAGGTGATAATGAATACCATGTCCAATATTGCCTCTTTTGAAAGTTACAGTATGCTGTGAGAGAAAATGAGGCAAGAAGCATCTTTTAGTGCTGTGCAGTCAAATTAGCTAACGGGGATTCTAAATAGTTTGTGAAGTAGTTGTTGACAGCTAAAAATAATCTCCATGCAATGCTGAATTATCACTTCATCAAAATGCCTCCATAAGCAGGGGAATGAAGACTATTAGTGATTAATTAATTACAAATCCAATAAGCAGAGGAGATGAAGGGAGCAGTTAGGGGGATTAATAAGGAATGAAAATACAGATTTAGGTGATGAGGGTATATACTGGACCTTGGAAATTAAAAAAATCAAGGAAAACTCTATCCTTTTGAAATCAGTCAGTTTTTTGCATATAAAGCATGTATTTATGCAGTGCAAATTATGGTCAGGGGAAGTAACTGAGGTCAGGAATTAACAGGATTTGAATGCAATTTGACAGTTTTGTCAATATGAAGAATATCCCATTATCCTTGTTAATGCTGACTAAAATTATGAGGAAGTGTTATTAAACCTCATCTTTGAAGCTTGAAGCCCACCTTTAATTATTTTTTATCAGGTGGAGACTTGTGTGGTGGCAAATTAACCTTAAATTTGCCTACTTAGAGGTCTTTGAACTTTTCTTTGCAACATTGAGCCTGGGTGAGTGGGATGTGAATTCTGATCCAGAGGGTGATTCTGATGTTCCTATTTCTTTCTACTGGGTCCTTTTCATGGGTTCAGGATGAAGCCCTTGAGAAACTGTGTATGTGAGGAAGGATTTATAAAAATTAGCATTAGATAAAATATGCCCTGGTGCTCTCATAAAGACAGAGCATCTTAATTACCTGGTACATGAATAGTACGCTTCACATTTTAACAGGTATTGCCTGAGGTCTAAGCTTTTCACCAAAGTACCTAATAACGAGGTAGCAAGTACTATGATCTTATTACACCTGCTACTATAAGCATTTGAATTAATGTCATTAATGATGTGATTACCGTTGCTACACAGCAGACAATGCAAACTGAAAGGGTTTTACAAGCTGGGGAAGGACCTTCCTACTAGGACCTGTTCATTATGCTAAAAAAAAAATAAAGTCTCTTTCTGGCTAATATTTTCTATGCTTAGCCTTATACTTTTGAATGCAGAGACATTTAGGCAAAAGCTATTAAGCTGTCTTGGGAGAAAGCAAATATGTGTGTTTGGGAGAACACACAATAGAAGTTCACAGTTAAATTGGCTGTACCTCACAATCTGCAGCTTTTCAAGCTCTCTGTGGGCAGGGTAATAATTCTGATTTCAATTTTAATATCAAATTCTTATGTAGTTTTCTTTTCTCACTGAATTTTTGCATGAAATCTTCCAATTTGTATTATTCTTCAACTTATTTGAAAACAAGATGATAAATGCACATATTAGAATAATCAAAAATATCATTTCTACATGCACAGTAGCATCCGTTCCTGATATTTTGAATGTATGTCACAATACTACTGTTAGCAGCTAATATTTACTTAGCAATGTGAAAAATGTTTGAATAAGGATGACTATGACTTATTCAGAGGCAGTTAAGTATAGAAGCATTTCCCTTCTCGACATACTGCGTGTTCCACTCTATTGTGTTATTATCATATTATAGAATCATAGAATAATTAAGGGTGGAAAAGCCTTTAAATCACAGAGTCTGATTTTTAATCTAGCACTGCCAAGTCCACCACTAAACCATGTTCCTCAGTGCTGCATCTACACATCTTCTAAATACCTCCAGGGAGGTACTGACAACCGTTTTGGGTAAGAAATTTTTCCTAATATCTGAACTAAACCTCCCTGGTGAACTTTGAGGCTATTTCTTCTCATCCTATTGCTTTTTATTTTGGAGAAGAGACTGACACCCACTTGCTACAACCTCCTTTCAGGTATCTGTAGAGGGTGGTAAGGTCCCCCCTTGAGCCTCCTTTTCTCCAGGCTAAACAACCCCAGTTTCCTCAGCCGCTCCTCATCACACATGTGATCCAGACCCTTTTCCAGCTTTGTTGCCCTCTGTGGACACACTCCAGCACCTGAATGTCTTTCCTGTAGTGAGAGACCTAGAACTGAGCACAGTATTTTAGGTGCAGCCTCACTAACACCAAGTACAGGAGGATGACCACTGCCCCAGTCCTGCTGGCCGCATGATTTCTGGTATAGGTCAGGATGCTATTGGCCTTCTCAGCCACCTGGGCACACTGATGGCTTGTATTTAGCTGTCTGTGTACCAGCACCCTCAGGTCATTTTCTACCAGACAGCTTTCCAACTGCTCTTCCCCAGGCCTATTACTGTTGCATGGGGTTGTTGTGAGTGACCTAATTGCAGGACACGGCACTTTGCCTTGTTGAACCCCATACAATTGGCCTCAGACCATCTATCCAGCCTGCCCAGATCCTACTGTAGAGCCTTCCTAACCTCAAGCAGGTCAACACTCCCACCCAGTTTAGTGCCATCTGCAAACTTATGGACGGTGCACTTGATCCCCTTGTCCAGATCACTGATAAAGATGTTAAACAGAACTGGCCCCAGTACAGAGCCCTGGGGAACACCACTTGAGACCAGCAGTCAACTGGATTTAACTTCATTCACCACCACTCTTTGCACTCAGCCGTCCACCCAGTTTCTACCCAGAGCATGGTACACCTGTCCAAGCCATAAGCAGTCATTTTCTCCAGCAGAATGTTGTGGGAAACAGTGTCAAACCCTTTACTAAAGTCTTGGTAGACAACATCCACAGCCTTACTAAGTAAGTCACCTTGTCATAGAAGGAGACCTGATTAGTGAAGTCTTGATTTACCTGTGAGTCAAGCAGGACCCACCTTTCATGAACTACTGCTGACTGGACTTGATCACCTGCTTGTTCTGTACATGCTATATGATGGCACATAAGATGATCTGCTCCATAACATTCCCTGGCACCCTGAACAGACTGACAGGCCTGTAGTTTCTGGGATCCTCTGTCTGGCCCTTCTTGTAGGCAAAGGTGTCACGTTTGTTAACTTCCAGTCAACTGGGACCTTCCTGGTTAGCCAGGACTGCTGATAAAATGATTGAAAGTGGCTTGGTGAGCACTTCAGCTGATGCTGTCAGTACTCAGAGTTACTAAGGGAGTGCTCTTGGCTATCCCTTTGTTGCAAAAACCAGTTGTAGCTGGAGGGACCTTTTGGACTAGGTGGACTCTGAAAGGAAGAACAGAAGTAATTAGGCTCTCTCTGCTCCCTGTGAAACCACAGGCAATCTTCAGTGGCTGATGTAGTGTGACTTGACTTCATTCCCAATGTACAGCAGGGCCTAATAGGTCCAAATGAACTATAAATGATAGTGGTAGACAACAACTGGTACTCCCTTTATCACTGTAATTACCACTATGTGTGAAAATCTAAATTAGGAACCAGACCCTGAATGGCAGCTCAGCTGTGCTAGAATCAGCACAGAAGAAGTAAAAAATTACTGCAAACAGTTTGTGTTTTCTCCATATTCAGGAGCCAAACATATTCTTGTTAGGCATCACAATCTGAGTTGTATTCAATGAAATTTAGAAACACAGCTTGATTTTTTGACGCTGAATCATTTTGGCAAGTTTTTCAGCTATAATTTATGGACTAAATATTATCTGTGTGTATATAATGACTTTTTCTTGTGAATATTCCATTTTTAAAAATAAGCCTAAGCTTGCCCATAGACAGTGACAAATATAATAGAATGAATTTTCATTAACTGCTCACTGTAAATGTCTTCTATCTTAGTGCTCTTAGACATATTTTCTCATAAGTCATTATGTATCTGATTCATCCACACATATAACATGATCTCTGCAAATCATTTGTGGATGCAGGAGGGAAATATCTCTGATTAAAGCATTCACACTATAATAAAAGATTTAGGAAGATATATCAAAAATTTACCTAGATCCCTTTGCTCAAAACATCACCCATCTTAAGACTAAACTAACAGAAAGTACCCAACCTTATGTTTACTGATGTACAAGGGGCTGATGGCTCTAAAATGCTTGGAAGTGCTTGAGAGAATAAGAAGTCAGAAATTAGTGTCAGGACATCACGTTGTTTTCTGTCTGTTACACTTGAAAGGAGAAAAATGGAAATTCTCATTCCAGGCTGACTCTCAGGATGACATGCATTGCTACAAAGGGGGAAAGTAAACTCTTCTCCTTGGAAGAATTAATATATGTATTTCTGCATCATTTAACAGCCTTGTTCATCCCCAGAAAAATATGTTTGTTTTGTCCTGTTTAGTTGCCTGTTCCACCATCTTCATACTTGTGTCTCCAGCTAAACAGTACATGAACTGCTGCTCCCCCAAACTGTAGCCACTGATTACTACTTGCTATGTTGTCTGCCACTGCTGAGGTGTGTTTGATTCTGCTGTCTTTGCAATTCCTCTCAAGGTGTTACATCCTTAGTGTCTTCTCCATCAGACTAAACAAGCTCCGTTCCCTCAATCGCTCCTTTCAGGTCATTCTGAGTCCTGAACGATCATAGTGTATGTAGAAAGAGGTGAACTGTGCTCTATACTCCACTGGCTATATTGACTAGCTGACCTCTGATTACAAAGGAATTGACTAGATGCAGGAATCTCCAAGTCACATAATCTCATCCAGCAGTCATTTCTAGCATGATCTATGGGTGCCAACTACAGTTCACTTTCTACAAGGGAAATTTGCGTCACAGTAAATGCTATATGTACTATACATCAGTGAATATTAGGGTCCAAAATCTTCCTTCAGCATGAATGTATCCAAAATATGAAACATGTTTCAGTGTTGAGTTACACTTCAATTCAGATAAAGACAAACTTGTCCAAAGGAGTGTCTAACAGAGCTTCCACCAAGAGACACTCAACTATATTTGAAAGAGTTAATCAACCAAGTCATAAATACAAAAGTTTTTCATATTTTTTACAATATGAATGAGCCTGTAAGAGGCATGCAGTTGTCCAATTTTTCTCATAGTAATTACTAGAATGTTATTGATTTTTATCAATTTTATGCTCATATTCTTCTGAGGCATCCTTAGATGCTTAGATATAAAATTTCTTATTATGTACCCATGGGAAAACATCAAGACATTTTAAGAAGCTGAGATCAGATTTTAACAGGCAAGTACAGGGAGAATAGGTTTTAAAGAAAGAACGGGAACTCTTGACCTCAGAGAAGCTCTAAAGAGGAAAGAAACATTTTCTTCATATAAAAATGAGAAGAAATGCTCTTTCTCTGACCAGTGCTTTTCTCTTTTCAAAGGCTGAAAGATGACTCCTGAATTTACATTCGTAATTTTCTGCCCAGGTAACTATTTGTCAGAGGGAGTCACAGAACTTTCAACATATTTGAACGTACCAATTTGTGCATAAAGTGATGTTTGCATTTCAGATGAAGTTAAATTGGATTACCTTCATGAACAAAAATCATAGGCATTCATTTTGGAGACCATATTGAATGTGTTGATCTTTTATGATCACTATAGAACATGAATGCACATGAACTTGAATGCACAACTGCTGTCAAATTTGCTTATATAGTTGCTGTACAACCATGCTGTTACTTTATAAACTTCTATAGAGTACCAATTCCTTTTCTGTTATTTAAAACCTGCTTTAAACATTGCCAGTACATGAGTAAGAATGGCAGATGTAGAATAAAGAGGTATTTTATGGTAACTGGTTTATCCCTTCAGACAAAATGCTCCATTTAGTAATTTGTTTCTTGTAGTCCTACAAGCTTTCAAATTTTCACTATCTAACAAAAATACCAGAAATGGCTGGTTACTAACTAGACAGCAGTGGAAACCCTGTGCAGCACTCAAACCACAACGGTTTGCATAGATTATTGTACTACAAAGGGCCTCTGTATGGTGTTATTCTACATTTTTCCCTAAAAAACAAAAACAAAAACAAATCAGCTACATCATTTTTCTATTTTTATTTTCTCTGTAAACAGAGTAGCTAAATACTAAATATAAACACTCTATGTATTCTACGCTACTTTTTATTTGGTAAATTTACGAGAAATTGCTATGTTTTTCTCTTAAATAAGGCATCTATTCTTGGAACTTTGTCCATACGTATGCTCTAGTTAGCATAATATCATAGTCAATGGAGTGGCAAAAGATTGACCACACTCACCTAGCTCTCATCCCCTGAGACAATATTTCTTTAGTATTGAACAACTGGGATGCTATGCTGGAGTGGAAGGGTGTAAGGAGTATCTCCTTTTGGAAGTGAAGCAGTATCCAAGCCTGTACCTACTGGACAATTTTAGAAGGAAATACATGGCTGCCCAGTAATCTTTGTTGCCTTTGGAAAGGGGTAGCTGGGGTGCGCAGAACAGTGTGCATGAAGAAAGGAGACTCCTCCTTACACATAGGCTAGACTTGCAAGGTGAATGGATTTCAATTTGTATCTACTGACAGATGATAGTATATTGCTCTGTATTTGTGTAAGATTTGGTCTTTTGTGAAGCTTCTTGCAGTGCAGCCTCAGTTTTTGAAAAATAGCGTGAAGAGGAAGTCATTGGCCAAGTGAAAGATTTAAAGGGTCAGATATCTATAAGACAGAATCCCACAGATAAGAGAAAATCAACATAAAGAAATACAACAAGAGTGACATTTTTACCTCTCTGTTGTTCTTCTGATAAATATTAAAAGGAAAATTTTGAACAGTAAAATTCTGCATATATTTTTACTTTAAATTTATTCCTGAATTTCAAGATTGAAATAGCTTTCCAGTTGAGAAGCGGTAAGAAGTTAAAAATATCAGCAATAGTGAGAAGACCTAAAGATAGTGTGACATAACTAATTTAAGATTGACTTTTACTGTGATGCCACGTCTAAAAGAGAGGATGAGCTCTCTATTTCTTTTGTAGAACACTTTGGGTGTCACAGATGGAAAAAAAACCCACATGTAAAGCATGTTTAGCTGTAAAAGTAGGTGAATATCCAGCAGAGAGAGCCAGGCTTTTTTGTGGTAGTAAGTCCCTGAGTTTTAAAACCTATGATGAGGTAAAGATGACCTTCCAAGAAGGTCTGAGAAATGTGTTATACAATGAATACTTCAGTAATCTCAATCTGCTATTTTGTTTATTCCAGAGAAGACTAATAAGTGACTTTATAACTGTCCACAGATATTTATCTGGAGAACAATATTTTGACAGTTATCATCTGTAAAGTAATAAAAGTCCTGAAGCTAAGTGGATTCTGACTAAAAAGATGGTAACTAAAGTATTTACCTTTAAAAAAAAAAAGAAGCTAATTGTGACATGGACATTTTCCTGAAGTTTTTCTATTGTTGTTTAGTTTTGTTTTGTTTTGTTTTGTTTTGTTTTGTTTTTATTTACAGAAACATCTTGTATAGTGGTTTCTATCAGCTTTTCCTTTCAGTACACAGCATTTAAGAATCACATGTAAAGTTCATGTCATGTTCTTTTCTATACTATGCAAATAAACAGTCAAGATCACTTACAAAAAAAGCTAAATATCTCACTGATATTTCACTTGAAAGAATGAAAAGAGATTTCTTTAGCTATAAACCCTTATAAGCCTCAAGTGACTTAGGGCCTCTTAGTTTGTCCTATAAGCATATTTACTATGTTGTATCACCAGAACTAGCTATCAGATAATGAAACTACTTTTTGGGAAAGCAGCTGGTTTGACAAAATTCTCACTGAGATGTTTCTCAAATCAGGATGAGATTTCTGATCCAGAAAACTCAAGTGAATATGAGACTTCCCTTAGCTTTGTGCAGATTGATGTCAACTATATGACATGTTTTCTCACCATCCAGATAAATGTCTGTATTTTTTATGTTTGGTTTCTTTAATTTGCTTATAAAATAAATATGTGGTTTTGAACAAAGAACTATATTTAAATTGGACAGATACAATGACATAGTGTTGATAGTTTTACATTTAGGAAATCGCTGCAATACAATAGAAAGACTGATTGCAGTCTGAATCTATAGTTTGGGTTGTTTTTTTAAGAGAATAAAAAATATTTCCATTTCATTCCAAGGAAGAGCAGAGGGGGAAAAAAAGAACACCAAAGAAACAGGATAATAATTTTCAGCTAGGTTCTGCTTCTCACTTACAAAATACATATACTGTGGACCTCATAAAGAAGCAGAAACTCCCACAGTTTATGATTCAAATCAAACTTTGTGGCACTCCTCCAAAAAGAATTTAAAGAAAGATATGGCTGTCCTTTTTTACTATTGCAAGCTGCAAAATAAAACCTAGCCATCTTGGTTTTTTACATGTGGGTTTGCCATAATGCAAACTGGTGACTGGAAACATTTAAAATTTGAAGAAGTGACAATAGCTTTTGCGGGGATGGGAAACCACCACATAATGTAAGTTCAAAATCTACATCAAAATGAATGAAGGCTTATTTAACTAGAGGTACGATTTTTGGGGGAGCCTTGCAAAAGGTGTAGAGACCAGAAAATGTCAGATGGGGATGGTACGACGCCAGTTCAGCAGAATTTTAGGCATCTCTCTTAATCTGCTGAGTCTGATGGCTGGTCTGATATTCCCTATGATATTATTAGAAAAGCAAAGAGAGAGCTCAAGATGCTATTGCTGTTTCACAACATTAAGAGAAAGTTTATTCTGCTGAATAATTTAAGTTCCTAGTGTTGGGATATGCTAATTCCTGCTCTGCCATCTTACAGTGCTAATGGAATAGCCCCAGAAGTCTCAAATCTTGACATTTGAGTGACATATGTATTGTTGAATCTTGAAATATTAAACCTTGCCATGATGTCCCCTCCCAAAAAAAGCTAAACAGAAACTTTTCTATTATTAAAAAAGTCGACACTGGACCATTGCCTGACACTGGAAAGGGAGAGCTACTCTCCTAGCAGTATAGGGTTATGCTACTAAGTGGCCTGCTGGGAGCTGAATATTGATTCTATTTATTTTCTTTGTTTTTAAACTATCTTGTATGTTGGACAGTCACTAAGACAATATTTGCCTCAAAGAGTACAGGTGTATGCAGCACAACATACACAAAAATTCTAGGGTGTTCTGGACCTGTAAAATTGTCTGTCAGAAAAACTAATTACTGATGATGTTTCAATCTTGCTGAAGCGCATATGAACCTCTGCTTTCATAGCCCGTTTCATCCATGGTTCTTGCATGCAGTATTCTACATGATAGCAAAGACTCATTTCCCCTTCAAAATGTCTTCTGTTCTATATTTCTATCATAGTTGTGTCCAGATCATCCATCCCTAACAGTTTTAAAAAGCCCAGTGAAGTGCACAGCTACTAGGAAATCTAGTGAAAACTCACTTGCACGGGAATGAGCTGTATTCTGATAGAGTTACAGTGAAACAGCAGTTCAAATAGTAGATCTGTATGTAGTAATATTTTTCATAAAATCCAGTTTTAGAATGAACATATGTGATGTCTGGAAACATTGATCATGCATCATAACTATTAGATTAAAATATTTGCAAAAAGAAAACAAAGAAGATAAAGCAGCAGCACATTACAGAAAAGCTCCTTGCTTTGACGTTTTGAAATTTCTTTACTACCTAGTTTAAATGCCCTAAAATTCCTTATATCATCTTATAAGCATTTTGATTTTGAGACTTATTTTAATGTGACAACACTTTGCAAAATCCTTCGATATAGCAAAGTACAGATAAACTCATTCCTTTGAAAGTATTGAGAATTTTCTTCTGCATACATTTTTTTATTGTGAGACAAAGCAGCTCCAAATTTCCTTCTGCAAATGTGTGAGAATTCATCCTTACCACTGATTGAAGAAATGATGTCTTTCATTAATAGAACTCAGTAAATTCTGCTAAGGAACACATCAGTGATGCAGCTAGACTTTCATCCTTTCAAGCTGTAATTGTGTGTAAAATTATTCATTTAATCTCTTAGTATTTATTTTTCTTTTCTTTAGCTTAATAAATATTGAGAAAGCAAGCTGTTAGTCTTTTTAAAAGGATGGAACTAAGTATTTTCATATCATGGTGTAACAAGGTGCAACTTGTTATTGTTCAGTCTGATAAATGAAAACCTGTCATCCTTAATACATTTGTAAGAAAATAAGAATGATATAGAATGATTCTGTATATCATATGTAAAACACCTGCCACTGAGTGTCTGGATGGGAAATAGGTCTTATGTTTTATGTGCAATATAATTTTAAGGAACTTGCTCAATCCAAGGTCCAAAATTCCTATAATTTCTAACAGAATTTCACCTATTTAAGAACTTAACGTTGCCTATTTAAGAAGTTACAGTTTACTGAAAAGCTCTTCTGAATACAATTAAGGCAGACAGCACAATGCACCACCCTGGAAGTAAAAGAATTCAGAAATTTGCAAGTATGAAAGTACCAAGAAACTGAAATTATTGTTTCTTCTGCCCGACTTCAATTGTGTGTCATTATCTTTACTTTCTTCCTTGTGAATCACCCATGTCCTTAAATGAAACAGTGGAATAGAAGAGGTAAATTGATAGTTATGTGGGATCATTAAGAATCCCCTTCCTCCAGAGAGTTTATGACGTGTATCAATGGTTATCTTCTGTGGTCCTAACTTCTACAAGATGCCACTTTGGGCCTGTAAAGCCAAATCTACCAAGATGTAATAACGCATTTCTAGTTACAGTTTAATTTTTGAAAGCAGAA
This sequence comes from Nestor notabilis, assembly GCF_000696875.1. NCBI lineage: Eukaryota > Metazoa > Chordata > Aves > Psittaciformes > Psittacidae > Nestor > Nestor notabilis. The sequence goes on along the minus strand of NW_009921263.1, from coordinate 9,944 downwards.
GCTCGGAAGGAGCTTCCAAGGCAAAGAAAGAAAAACAGGTAGTTGATCTTAAATCCAGGAGAACCTGCAGAAAGTACAAGGTATGCCCCTTCCCAGATCAGCTTATAAAGAGATAAGTTCAAAAATAGCACAATGGTTTGAAAAGCAGCTGCAGTCTACCTGGCAGCAGCAGCAAATCTCCTAGAAGCAGAAATCCTCACATTCCTACCCACACCTAAAACATTTACACCACTGTGACTGTTATTTAATTGTGAAGCAAATTGTATCCATAACAAAGTAGAACAGTCATAATCTGGCTGTGTAGCCAAACAGAAATAAAATGTAATGATGTTGAAGGTTAGTTATTTTTTCTGATTTCTGTAGCTGGGCATTTCATTCAGAACGGACTTAGACAAAACTTGTGGAAGGTGGATTTTTGTAACAGCTTTATGGGGAAGATTATGTCAGCAAAACATGGAGGTGTCCATTTATTTTAAAAACGCTACTATCATAAGAATCTTCCAGTGATACAGTTTCTCCAGCTACCTCCCAGGCTTCAGTCTTCCTGAGACCACGATAGAACATCTCTTATAGAACCTGGACTCTCAGTATTCCTCCAGCATTTTGGTTTCAGCCCAGAAATTACATGGAAATAGTTTTATAAGCAATGAATGAAACCAGAGGTGGAATGAAATTCCAGACTAAGGTATCTAATTTAGATGTCTAGATGTAGACAAGGTGCTCAGGATTTCCTTATAGTCTTTGAAGACTTGTGCCTTTATTCAGGTAGTGATGTATAGGATAATGGTTTATTGCACTGCCGTTGCAATAAAATGGAGGAATTGCCATTTGTGAAGCCCTGAGATATATGAGATGGCTGGATGGGCTGGCAGATATGACACAGCAATTACAGTACGCCAGTGCCTGTGTGGACTTGGTGCTGAAGGCCGGGTGGTACAGCCTAGGGAAACTTAAGATGCACTATGGATTGTTTATGGAAATCTAAATGGAGCCAATACCAGTTGATACAATCAAAAGCCTCTGTAAAGCCATTCTGCAAACCCTTATGTACACCTACATTTGATCAAGTTGGGCACATTTGACCATATTCCATCCACAGGTCCGCAAAGACACTTCAGAATAGATTAATACAAATAATACAATTCACAAATACATGAGTTAGCTGCCTGATTTTCCTACAAAAAGCTGCACCAAATTCTGTGGTTTGATTCTTTTGATAAATTATTTTAGGGTAGGATTTGATTTGCCCTAATTTTAGGTGTCTATGTAGTAACATAGAGTATAAGCTCCATTATAGTTAATAAAGAGATAGGGCTTCAGTTTAGGAATCATTTACCTCCATGTCACATTCTGGTCTCCGACATACGGGGACCAGCTTAGGTATGTGAGATGTTCAAAGGGCCTGGCAAAGGAAACATATATCCTTCAAGAGACCTGTGTTCTTTTAGAATGGCAGGTGAGTCTGGATGGAATGCCCTAAGCAATATAACACAGCACTAAGTGCTTATTTGTGGGCAACTGAATCATCCTTCTAGTAGATCCAATAAGAGATTTAGAGAGACACGTACTTCTGGTACAATGTAGATTTATAGTTTCTGTTTGATTTTCCTCTTAAAAGCATGATTGTGCATATTGAATACCAGTGTTGAACATCGTCTCCCTTTGAATTTTTGGCTTTTGATTTTGACTTTGGTGACATTACAATTCAAACAGAATGAACTAGAAAATCATGAAGGTTAAAGCTGTTCACAAGCTCTGCGTGTGCTTTAAAAATAGTAAGCAATTAGACCTCAGCTTTGACATGCCATAGCTGCGCAATATTCACACCTTTGTGAGTGCTGTTCAGTTTTGTTCTGAGCTGATCATTAGCCACGTTTGACTATGCTCTTATGTATGTTCTATCAACCACAGCTGGGGGTCCCACTTTGCTTCTAGGGGCATACAATGCCATTCTCTGCTCTAAGGTGTTTTAAGTCTAAATACACAGAATAGACAAAAGAGGCTAGAGATGAACTGTTGTTGTTTAACCCCAGCCTGCAACTAAGTACTATGCAGCTGCATGTTCACTCCTTTCCCCAGTGGGAGTGGGGAGAGAGTCAGAAGTCTAAAAGTGAGAAAACTTGTGGGTTGAGATAAATACAACTTAATGAGCAAAAGCCATGCATGCAAGCAAAACAAAACAAGGAATTCATTCATTACTTCCCATCAGCAGGCAATGTTCAGCCATGTCCAGGAAAGCTGGGTTCCATCATGCATAACAGTTACTTGGAAAGACAAATATTGTCACTGCAAATGTCCCTCCCCCCTTCCTTCTTCTTCACCTATCTTTACATTCTGGGCGTGACATCATGTGGGATAGAATAACCCTTTAGTCAGTTGGGGTCAGCTGTCATGGCTGTGTCCCCTCCAACTTCTTGTGCACCCTCAGCCTGCTCACTGGTCAGGTAGCATAAGAAGCAGAAAAGTCCTTGACTGTGTGAGCACTGCTTAGCAACAGCTAAAACATCCCTGTGTAATCAACACTTTTCCACACAAATCCAAAACATAGCCCCATCCTAGCTATTCTGAAGAAAATTGACTACTCTAGCCAAAACCAGCACAGAGGAGCATATGCAAGGTAAATCTCCTCTTCCCTGGCACAGCTGGGAAAGTCTGTTTCATCTGGATTCTGCTTCAAGAGACAGGTTCTTGACGAGACCAAATGCTTCTCGCTCTGCTTGTGGTACATTACAGAAGCAGCACCAGAAAACAGGTGTCCAAATCCTCCTGTAATGTAGTTCTGCTTGCCAGCAGTCTTACAATTTCTTAGGATACTCCCGATGAGTGATGTCCAATCCTATTGCAAAAGCAAGTAAAAAAATGCTAATCCTAATAGATAACTTAATATCGTGCATTAAAAAAGACGGTGTAAACTTTGATGCTTTCTTTGCTCTTAGAGATCAAAAGATAATTTTGTTTATGCAGCTGTTATGGGAACTCTACTCAGATGAGAGTAAATAATGCTGCCTACTCTGAAATAATATAACTAAGACACATACAGAGCCATTCTGAAATATTTATGGAAAGCATTCTATTAACTTTTTTGGAATAAGGTAAATGAACATTTATTTTAATTTTTTTTATCAAAGATTTTATTATTTTATTATTATTTTTCCTGATACTGGTAAATAAATAAAGGGAACTAAATGGAAAGAGTAACAAACAACGAGGTTAAAATATTTTCAATATATGATCATCAAACCTTTCCTAAGTATTTGTATTAGATTATAGAACATGTGAGAGGTAAAACACAAGCAAAAATACTTGTTTCATACAGTCATCATTCTATAAAGTGCCCCTTTATATCTGGTGTATGGTGTAAGACAAGCTGTCTTGTCCCCAACATATTAAATTTCTTGAATATTCAACAGTTTTATATATCTTATTAATCTTGCTACATTTTAAGTTGTGTCAGCATTTCTGTGATAGTCTCTATTTTACAGGGGTTTGCAACACAGATGAAAGAATTTATTCCATTCTGAGAATGTATTTTATCATTTCATACGCATAGATATTCTGTGTACTTAAAGGTTGTTATATGCTTTATGCTATATGTAAAATATATATGAAATACAGTATAAATTTAATATAAAATATTTGTTCTTAAGTGTAGATTTTTAAAAGTTCTTTTAACATCAAAGAGTGCACACTAACATACAAAAAAATTATTATAAATATTTAAATCAGACACATAAACTGGATATTTAAACCAGATTCAAAATCTTGATTTTTTAACAGAATTTTGGCCTTCAGTATCTGCACTGTAAACTAGATATTTAAACAAAGCTACCTTGGACTAGTCTAAGAATAGGTGTGTGTGCAGTTGTGGTGGTGTTTGAAGACAGGAAATCCTACTGCAAGGCAACAAAGTGTAAATAGTGCCATGTTCTGTCTTTTACTCCCTCTGTAAGTCACAAGGGCGTACCTGGGAGTAGACTCAGGTTTCCAGGACTTGGCCAAGAATTTTTTATGTCAGAAAGAGAAACAGATGTTAGAACTACCATCTAGGGACTGGATTTTGTATTCTCTGCACACTCAGGCTACACATTATATCTCTGTTTTGAGTGTGCAAAGAATACAAGTTTTATCCTAAATACGGAAATTAAATTTGCCTAGGACATGCTGTATTTCATCATGAATAGCGAGTATCACAGTATGCAGACAAAACTTGGCATATGAAAGTGATTTTTAGAAGAAAAGTCAAATGAGCTAAATATCAGGAAAGAACAGAGGAACTGATTTGATTCTCAAGATAACTTGCTATCATAAGTTAGCAGGAGGATCTAAAGAGGTTTGAACAGATGAGGATAATGACCTATTTCACTTCTGTACATACAGACACCATTGCCATAGAAGGGGGAGGGCATGGAGAAAGAGCAACAGCAGATTTGACAATAGGATTCTTTTTGTGTAACTTCAGTACAGGCTCAATTAATCCAATCAACCATATCATCATATGTACCAGTTCCTACTGCAATATAATTCAGTATATTTCTCTTAGACATTGAACATTACAATAATGGGTGAAAGGCAGTAATATGAAAGGAAGATCAGTCCTTTTAAAAACAGTAGTTAAGGGGAAATAAAAAATAATCTTAACTTTCATTTATTGTCCCAAGAAGGGGGCCTACAAGGATGCTGGGGAGGGACTCTTCATGAGGGATTGTAGAGATAGGACAAGGGGTAATGGGTTCAAACTTAAACAGGGGAAGTTTAGATTAGATATAAGGAAGAAGTTCTTTACAGTGAGGGTGGTGAGGCACTGGAATGGGTTGCCCAAGGAAGTTGTGAATGCTCCATCCCTGGCAGCGTTCAAGGCCAGGCTGGACGGAGTCTTGGGTGACATGATTCAGTGCGAGGTGTCCCTGCTTGTGGCAGGGGTTTTGGAACTAGATGATCTTAAGATCCTTTCCAACCCTAACTATTCTATGATTCTGTGAAACATGTCATGAAGTTTTCCTTCTCTGCTTCTTTGTTAGCTGCAAATTCCAGCTTTATCCAAGTTAATTTCAATAGATTAATTATCAGGAAGAAAATAAAGGTACAAGTCCCCCAGGTGTTACTCTTTATATTCATTTGAAGTTGCTGATACAGTTCTCTTATGGGGAATACAAGCCCAAATACAGACCCTGTAATCTAAAATATAAAACTCCCAATAGAGAGTGCTGTTGAGTTTGTTGTTCACATTCTTCAATCAAGACATAACAGGAGGGAAGACTGCTATGGTGTTTATTCTGTGTGTGCTCTCTTGGAATTGTGTTCCCACATTTGCAAAGATTGTGACCATTTAATTAAGTAAAACAGTACTCATAATTTTTATCAAGAATGCTGCTGGGCTTTTATATTATTTAAGAATCTCAATGCATCCAGTCCAATATTTTGCTTACCCTGGTTGGAAGAATACAAATCAAGCTGGATTGCAAATAGCACGTTAGAATACTTGCAAAAAAGATAAATTTGGAAATCTTAACACTCAGATGTTTTTATTCCAGCAAGCTACAAACGTCAAGACTTGTCAAAGGAGAGATGGTTCACAAAATCATTAGTAGTATTACATTAAAAAGATTTTATTTTGTCTCAATGTCCCTGGAGTTGCAGAACTCATTGCAGGAAGCTTGCATTGAAAGGACACTCTCTAAATAGGAAGAACAACAGTTATATCTTATGCTTAAAAGACAAAAAACATCCAAAAATTTACCTCAAGTTTTAGCTTCCAGTGATTAGCTTTTCAAATATCCACTGGCTCTTCACAGGTCTGCATTTGTCTCCCTTTATCACTGCTGCATTGCTTCCATGCCTAAAGAAACAGTTTCAGCTGTCTTGTCTAACTGGGATATTCTGAATAGCACGGTATTTGTCAAAGCATGTAACATCCATAAGGATTTTTGTGTGGTTTAAACTGGCATATTGTATTCACTAACAGGGAAGTGCTCTGCTAGCTGGATAATCCCTTTCTTAACCCAAGTAACCTCCCTGGCATAGAGACCCAGTTTCATAGGAGTTTGTTTTGGCAAAATCCTAAACAAATACCAATCAAAATAGTGGGGTTTAGGAGGCTATTTTGTTTAAGTTTTCACTGTAGGTAACAGCTGCATCAGGAAGGTGAGAGAAACACAGAACTGAATATTTTCCAGGAGGAAGGAAGGTGGAGGGAAATAATTTCTTACTAACTCATGCAAGAAAAAAAGTGGTTTCATGACCCGTATTTGGACAATATGAGTGAAATGTACTCTTAGCTTTGAGCAAGAGGTAGTACCAGTGTAATTTTGAATCTGTCACTTCCATTCAGATTGGCATTTTTTGAGCTTCTGTTGTGTAAGCTTTCCAGCTGACAGTTTGTCACAGGAAAAAGTGGAGAGCATAGACTCCCACTATGTCTAAAAGCGTCTGATCTGGAAACTGAATATATGTGTGCACTATATGAGAAAAAGACATGGACTGTCCAGGAATATTACCTCTGTTTTTATTAATACATACCTTTTTAGAAACTTTATATTTCTACTAATGTGAAAATTCAGTAAATTACGAATTTAGTTTGTCAAGTTTTATCTTTTCTTTCTTTCTTTTTTTTTTTTTTTTTTTTTTTAATTCTTGTAATCCATTTCTATAAAGCAGGAGCAGTTGGATTTCAGTCAGATCTTTGGGAGCTGAAAATTGACAAAGATCAACTGAATTCAGTGGTGCTATGTTGATTTACCTTATCAGAAGTCCTGGCCAATTAATCATTTGACCTCTTTCCAGAAGTCATATGATACAGGGCTCAATGCTTTTTAAAAGCTCTGTCAACAGCTCAGAATCACCAGAGGTCCCATGGTAGGTCTTATAGCTGTTACGGCCAGCAGACATATCTGTTACCAACATAGCTCTTAAGATGGAGTGGTTACCAGTTTCTATGTTTACTGTTCAGGGTTTCCTAGTTAAAACTTGTAGCTTTCTTAAGTAGCTCTAGAGTACAGAGCTAACAGTCAAATAATTCATGACAGTCATTTTAAGTTCAGCAGTCAGCAAAGTTTTTCTAGAGCAGAGATAAAGATACACTCCTGTATTAAGGAACTTCACTTTCAACAAGAGGAATGGTATGAAGCCAAATTTAATAGAAAGTATGACCTGGCAGCACAGCTGTTTCAAAACTATCTCATGCATGCTTTCTCTAAAAACAAATCAGTCTCATAAGAGGTCACTTTCTTATCTTAGTGGAAACCTACAAAGAATAAAGAAACTAAGAGCAGAATTCTATAAAGGACTCTATTACATCATTAGATAAGGAGCAAAACCTCAGAATGCCAAGGATGCTTGTAAGTAAGACCTCTTGTAGTTAGCTTTCTAAGCAACTCTGAATTGTACCCTTATGATGCCACATATTATTCTGCTCATTAAAAAATAAGCCTATGTAAGTCCACAACCGTGATGGGCCGTTGTCCTAACAGGACAATTATTTCATTCAGCATTGCAAAGTATCAAAACTTTACTGCTGTTTTTTGCAGAAATGTACATACATTTCTAGACTACATTGTAAATAGCTCAGATAAAAAAATAGAAGCCTATATGATAGTTGAAATTTATAATTTATAGCATATAGTTGAATGCTATAGTTTATAGCATTCCAAGGTTGGTTATTTTATGGCATGGTGTGGTTTGTTTTGTGGGGTTTTTTTCATTTTTAAGTACTTTATTTTATACATTATAGCGGAATAGATATTATAACATTATTTTCAAGTATTCTAAATCTGAAGTAAATAAGATTCTCAAGTAAAACTTGAGATTATGTACAATGTGAAAATAATCAAGAGCAGATTTTGATTTTGATAGTGAAGTTGCCATCTTAATTCAGTGTGGACCCAGTACAAAACTTGCATCCACTGTTTTCTCTTCCCTGTTTTTGTGGTAATTGATACTGATGTGAATCTGACCTTCCACCTGCTGTTTTTTGAGAAGAAGGAAGAATCATTATAACAAGTCATCCATAGAAACAGACATTGCCCACATTTGGATACTTATGAAATTTGATGACGCATTTGCATTCATGTGTCAAAAATGTTGGTTTTGCTGCTTTTGTAGAGATATACTGTGGGTGTTAGTACTGTGAAGTGAAAGCTAAACACAACTAACTTCTAAGGTACTCATGATGCACTTCCAAACATTCAGACATCCTTCCAAGTGCCCTAAATTCACTGGGTGACATCACTCAGGATTACTCTGAAGGCAAAAGAATGTACAGGATGAAAAGCCACTTGAAATAGTGTTTATTAGTATGGAAATATGCTCTTTTAACATGAAGTGCTTTCAAACCTGTTTAACTAGTAATACAACAAATTATAGAAAAGCACTGCAAAATAAACCCTTAAACAATAAATTGCAAGCTGCAAAAAATGAGCAACAGTCACAAAGGAATTTTGCTAATTCCAATTCTTGAGAAGAAATACTAAAAGTATGAAATTGCAATTATTCATTGATCAGGGAACTGGAATTCCGAAAATTGAAGTGCAATATTAAATTTGTTTTTAAATAACCTATTTAGAGTTATGCAGTTTGATATGATATAATTAGGGCTTCACAGAAAAATTTTTGACTTACTGACTAGTGAGGTAAACTTCCAGAATTCAACTAATTTCATTTAAACTTGTCAAGTGCAAGTTAATTTCCTGATTTCCTGTTACCAGAAATGAAAGAAGACAGAGAGGCACTTGCTATAGACGCCTCTCTTTGTTCATTGAAGGAGTGGCTAAATCAGCTTGAACAGTGGATACGTAGCATCAGGTGAGCTAAATTCTTACATATCTTGTTGCTTCTGTGTATTATACAGTAAGCTTTCTGCAAATTGCTTTGTATTTATTTTGTTTGTCATTTGATCAGTCTGTTCATTGCACAGAAGTCATCTTCCCTTACTAACAACTCCTATCAGAAAAGGGCAACCCCTTCAAAGTTAACTAAAGTGAAAGGTAATTTTCTCCCAACATGACAAAAGATGTCTTGCATCACAAATATCCTTTATTGAGAATTAAAGTAGACAGATCACTAAATCGACCTAAACTTTTTCAGTGAAGTAAAATTAATCATTTATTTTCAGTTCAAAATTATATATGAAGAATACCTATATGCCATCTGAATGCGCTGGTTCAATTGGTTCTTGCAACCAAGGTACAATGTAATTCTAGTGATTAGCATTCTCATCCAGATTATAATTTGAATGTATACATTTATCTCTCTAACATCTCTTTTTAATTTTCTTCTTATGGGCCAAGGTGAAGACCAGCTGCAAATCATCTAGCACTGAGAAAATAAAGGATCAGCTATATTATCTGCTTTTAAAGATGCCTAATGACATATATTTGTATATATACTCATCTCGTTGCATGAGGATGATTTTGACCAGTCTTCTCGTAAAGAGATACTGTAATTTCTGACTCTGGGCATCCATGTTCTGATGTTGTTCAATGTTTCTCTTTACAGTATTTGACAACATTTTATGCTTCTGATTCTTCCAAACTATTTAAAAAAATTTTGCTCAATTGAATTGACAATTATTTCTGGTTGATTTTTTTTCTCTGAAAATTGAAATGTGTCCTTTATTACTACTTTCTTTGTTTCATCATTAATGAGTGGCATAAAATCCAGGGATCATTTATTTAAAATGTGTTCCTACTCCTGTTTGAAAATCGCGTTTTTAAAAGCCAGAGGTGGAACATTTCTGCACTCTTTCAAATCTCTTGAGGTCCTTTGTTCTCTCTATAGGACATTGACAAGAGAACTCTATGCCAAGTAAATCTAATTTTCTCTCCTCAAATGTTCCTCTAAATGGTTATAATATTCCTTTCACATCTTTTTAATTGATTTAGTTCCAAAAAGATCAGTTGAAGGCAGTGTGAGGCTCTACTGCATTGTCGTGGTTTAAGCCCAGCCGGCAA
>NW_009921262.1:21661-31024 GCF_000696875.1 Nestor notabilis | reverse complement strand
GACTGCTGTAGCTGAACCCAGGACAACCATTGAGATCCTTCGCTGGCAGTGATTGATGGTAACTCCTCTGCTTGGGCCAGATAGTGAAGGGCTGGAAAGATTCCCCTGACACCACACATGGCTGCTTCTGCAGCAGCTGCACGTGAGCATCTCTAACGGAGGACAGGAACATCTTGCTCTAGTTATACAAAAGCAGCAGCTGAAGAGTTAGGCTTTACAAGTAGATCCTTATTTTAGCTAAGAAAAGCAGAATTGGAAAAGATTTTATTCCTTCTTGGAAGAGTCTCTTTTCTTGAAACTTCTTACTAAATGACAAACGTAAAATGAAGCATGGGGTTGTTTCTTATTAGATACTATTACAGATTTGCCAGGTATCATTAGCAGCTTCGTATTTTGATCACTTGAAATCTGCTTAAAATGCTTACAAAACTTACTTGAAAGTTGGTGCTGTCTGTGACCAGCCAAAGAGAGAGTGTGTGTTATAATGCTCCCCAAGGTAGGTCTTGGAGTCAGGACACAATGTCTTCTGCGCCAGGGAATGATTAGAAACGCCTGAGAATGGTAAAAAACACTAAAATTACATACATCAATCATAGAATAGCAGGTTGGAAAGGAGCTCAAGGATCAAGACCAAATCTCTTTTTACTCATTTAGGGGTGAAAACTCCAAAGGATTTGGGAAGAGGAAAAGCTGAAGAAGTGTCAGACCTGCACTGATTAGAGGTTAACATGTAGCCATGAACAGCTGCTTGCAGACAGGCACATGTCTTCAGGGTGGTGAGGACTGAGTAAACTGCTCATTATTTGCAAGTTTTATGTCCGATGATTCAAAACCTCTGTACAGATATCATGTATTCAGTAAGTAATAGCCAGAAAAAAACCTTCTGCGTTGCTGAATTAAGAACACACCTGCATATTCTTTTACATAGTGACAAATATTACTGAAGAGCAAAAATGTTGCAAGAAACAAAACAAAACAAACCCAGAAATTCAGGCACCCAGGCAACTTGTATGGTTGTGTGAAATTATGAGACCTCAGTTAGTGTATCACTCAGTTGCAGATGCAGGTAGGCAGCACGATTCTGCCCTACCATGGCAAAATTCACACCTAAACTCAACTCCAGCCCCTCTCTTCTCCTGAAGCATCTAAGACTAAAAGACAGGAAGAATAAAAGGACCAGAGGCCCTAGATGGCATTGTAAGTGATGAGTGGGGAGCGTCAGAGGTATGCAGGGGAGGAAAAATCATGAGGTGCAGCAGTCCACAGGCTGTCATCTGCTGTGGCCTGATAGGCTGCACAGGAGAGCAAGAACAGATTATAATGGGTATATTCACATGCGGATGATTATCCAGTAACTCCTTCTATCAGGAGGTCACAGGCAGCGGTGGCTTTTTGCTCAGTATTAGTCAGGGGTAGCCCTGATGTCGCTGGCGCAGCACTGTTTTAGCTGAGCCAAGGGGAAGCAATATGAAGCACAAATTGGCTGCACAGATGCTGGCTGTTCTTTGATCCCATATTAAGGAGACGCTGGCAAAGCCCTTTTGGTGCAGAAAATGTGATTCTCATCCTCTGCAGGTAACCTCCATGAACATGCCTAGCAGGAATTGGACAGGTCAGATGTCTGGTTTATCCCATGTATTAATTTCTAGAGATGGAGTTGAAAATGTCATAAAATCTTCTCAAAAAAAGAAGGTAGATTCTCAAATATTCTTCTTTTGCATGCTTAATTAGGTGCAGGCAGCATTGTAACTTTGTGAGCAAGCAATCTCACTGCCTATTCGCACTTCACTGTATGTTTGCAGTTCATTACTACAAAGTGCATTTCTCTGTACCTCAGACTCCATTAGCCTCTCTGCTCTGCTGTGCCACCACAGCTGGAATCCTTGTGTTTGGATCTTTAGACACAAAGACTCCAGTGTGGCTGATCTGCATCAGAAATAAATTAATTTATAGGCAATTTCCAGGTAACTTTGGCTGACATGGCTTTGAAGTAGACACTAAGACTCTGGGGAAAGTCACACTTAATGTCCCAGCAGCACTTAATTATTAACGCCATAAAGTTAAAATGGGATATGAAAAAAAAAAAAGCTGCCAAATGAGTCATATTTTCATGCTTTATTCTTATTCTGGTATTTTGTATTCTGCCTCAGTAATACTGATTATTTTACAACTGCATATTATCTTCAGAATAAAGTGTTTTATAGAAAATTGATTTGAAGGACATCTGTTTTTAGAAGTTCAAACCACAGTTACATGTAATCGTGGTTATAATTTAGATAAGGAGGCTGAAGGCTACGATGCCAAAAAGTCTGAGGCACTGGGACTTGACAGATTTGGTCACCTAAGAGAATAGTGAGCCTCCAAAACCCTACCAAGCCCAGAAAGGTCCTAAAGTCTTGTTGGACTAAGCAGCTTAGGTCCCACCTCACACCTGCATGAGTCAAGGGCTTGGACAGCCAAGGGCATATACAGTGTTGGCATAAAGTGGAATATAAAAGAAAGCATCTAAACACTGCTTGAAAACAGATCTCCTATACCTTGGGAAAAATGCCTTAGGCTCCTGCCTGCAGAAGGGAGATCAACACCAGGGAGGTCTCCAGAGAGACCTTATAATAGTCTTCAAGTATCTAAAAGGGGCCTACAGGAAAGCTGGAGAGGGATTTCTTACCAGGGCATGTAGTGATAAGACAAGGGAAAATGGCTTTAACCGGAAAGAGGGGAGATGTAGGTTAGATATTAGGAAGAAATTCACCCTCTGAGGGTGCTGAGGCACTGGCACAGGGTGCCCAGAGAAGCTGTGGCTGCCTCATCCCTGGCAGTGTTCAAGGCCAGCTTGGACACAGGGACTTGGAGCAACCTGCTCTTGTGGAAGCTTGTCCCTGTCCATGGCAGAGGTGGTTTGAAATTAGATGATCTTTAAGGTCCCTTCCAATTCAAACCATTCTGTGATTCTACGATATGATTCTAACACTGTGAGTCACAAGCAGAAGATGGTGCATACATGCACAAGAAAGAGCAAGTCAGAGAGAGAAACTGGGCTCAGAACACACCTGACTTCAGCATCTCTCCCTGTTCTTACGTGTCATGTAGATATCTAGGTCTCTAGGTCTGGCTCCTCTGTGATGGCTCAGGCTATCAACATTTGTTGTTGCAAAGCTCAGTTTCATGGCTCAGAAGCCTCCTTATGGGTCCATCCCTCAGTCCTTTATTTATGAGGATAAAGGGAGCTCTGCTCTTTCAGCCATCTTGCCTGAAGTCTCACACCTCTTTTTGCAGTTCCATTGACAAAAATGGAGGTAACTTAAGGCAAAGGTGGAAATCTCTCATCAGTTCCCAGGCTTTGGTCAGTCTCAAGCGCCACAGAGCCAGTATACAAGTGTTACAGTCAGTGGTTTCCCCAGAAAGAGAGGAAACACCAAATCACAATTAAACGTTCTGCCTCTGGTTTCAATAATTTACAATATTTTTATAATATTTTGTCATGTTTTTGTTATGTTGATATGAAAAGAGTGAAAAGAAATGAGATTTAATAAACAAAATGAAGAATTCACATGACAGTACAACAGCCTGAAGAGAAAAGAGGGACGTTTGCAGTACTTCATCATCAGTAACTCATTTATCTATCAACTTCCTGCTGCATATTAGCATTGCTCAGGCAGCCGGGCTTTCCTGGGGAAATGTTGACTGGATTAATTGCCAGGACCACTGGCACTAATTGTAAGTACTTATGGCTTCCTGGGGAAGAATGAGCATGCAATTAACTTGGTTGCTGGAAGAGGTGCTCTCATTCCTATCAGTCTCCCATAGGCTTGGGCATTTTTTAACTTATTTTTAAGCCCATTTCTAGTAAGGCAATGAAAACTCCTTTCCTAAGAGTAAGAAAAGATATTGAATCAGAGAAAGGCATCTTACTTGCCATGGTTTGTGGAAAAGGCAGAGACTGTTCATCCCTGGGACTATTTGTGGTGATGGTAAGGCAGAAGGGTTACTCCTTCCATAACTGTGTAGCTTTGTTATTGTGAATAGGTATCTTGCCCTTTCTCTGATGTAGACCAGTTGAGAACAGAAGGGGAGGCCACTCTTCTAGTCCTGTTACAAGGCAGACCCACTGACAGAGGAAAGTGGCCTCTGTTTGATACTCCACCAAAGCTGAGCCAACGGAGTCTTAAACAAGTGTGTAACTGAATGCACTGAGCAGGCAGGGAAAGATGGAAAATGAGAAAATGGATTTTTTTTTCTAAGAAATAGCTAATCCAGGGTTATAAAAAAAGATTGTTTACTTACTAGGGACATAAGGAGGGTTATTGATATCATTAACAGCACATCCAGGATACTGGCCTTCTAAGAAATTGGATGGTTCATTCATATCCTTTAAGAAAGAGAGTAAGACATATGTCAAAAGCCTCATTTTCTCTTTTTAAAAGAAGGGAGGGCAAATATAAGGAGACATACAATCCAGATCCCATCGTAGTCAAGGACATCCTTAAACTCCAGACACAACTGGGTCCACCATTCCACTGTCCTGGGGTTGGTGTAGTCAGGAAACACCGAATCTCCAGGGGGCAAGGCCTAGAGTTCACAGGTATGACACTTGGTTATCTTCTCATTTCTGTTGCGCAGATGCTTTATCACTTTGAAGCAGCACTACACCAAATGCATGAGACAATTTAATAAGCCAACCTTCCCAACAGCAGGAGTTATGCCATCAGAGTTGTTCACCCAGACTCCCATTTCCTCTCCAAGGTCGTAAGGCCTGTAAGTGCCTGGTTCTTCATCCTTAGTTATGAAAGGGTCCTGAAAACAGTGATTACATTTCCATTATCAAAATCCCAAAGGTAACAACTACTTTTCCATTTGTTAGAAAAATCTGGATTATGTTCTCAATGCAGATTGCGATAAAATTGGAAGAAAACAGCATTAAAATTTAATAAGAGTTGAGAGCACATAATAATTCAGGAAAAGTCATTAAAGATATGTCATAAGTATTTGTTGTATAAAGCAAAAGTAATGTGAAATTATTAAATACCCTCATTTTTATTCTTTATGAGACATCTTATGTTGGAATGATTTTAGAAAGGCACTAGCTTTTTACTTTCCCCCTTGCCAAGGTCTCTGCTACGCTGGGCATTCCCACACTTGGACACCTCTGGGTTTCCTCCAAGGCAATCCTCATTCCATCTGCCTTGGCATCAGCGGCTCAGTGCTGAAGTAACAAATTTCTCAAAGGGCTTGAAGCTGGGACACAACCTCAAAAGGACCTTGTTAGTCCTCCCTTTGGATCCGATGTCAGATGAAGGTGTTTTATACCAGTCTGGTGCAGAGCAGCTCAACTCACACATGCCTGTGGGGTCATACGTTTTCCCCAGGTGTGAAGACCGCAGGATTTTATATCCCATAGCTCATCCTTGCTGACCCTTTCAATCTTGGGGTCATCACCATCTCCTATTTCTGCCAGTGGCATTGACACCACCAGCTTCTCTGCCTCAGGATGGCCATTGGTAGCCACCAAGCTCATTGAAAGGGAGACTAATCTTCCTTTGGGAAAGACGGTGGCCCACCATGCCAGTAAGTAATAAAGTTAGGAATACTTTGAAATGACAGTGAATGAAGAGATACTATTCAACTCTGCTCAGCAGTCAACTGGGAAAAAAGGAGATAAGTTTACTTTGCAATATGCTGCTAATTGGGAGCAGCAATCTGCTTTGTGTTAGAACAGAGGAAGACTGCAGACATTTCAGAGTAAGGGAATTCTTTGCTTTCTTTCTCCGAAAATGTTAATTGCCTCAGGTTCTGCTTAAGGCAAAACCTTTCAGTTATGAAACACAATGGAAAAAAACGCTGAAACAGTTCTTCCATTCACTTAAGGCTTGTGCAGTAACTTAAGTGAATTTCAATGAAAATGTGATAGAAGTCTAAAAAATAAACTTCTTTCAACCAAAAAAATACCCAAATGGTGAATTTCTTTAAAAGCATGCTTAAGCTCATTTAAACTTGAATTTGTTGCCTGATCTGCTTGTAAGCCCTCTGATAGCTAATAGTGCTGGTGAAGAAAGCATATTCTTTCATGCTTCATAAACAAAAGTCCCTGCTAAATCCCTACCTTAAAAGCAAAGTTCTGTTTAACTTTATCTAGCTCCAGCATCACCTCCATAAAGAGTTGTAAGTGCCCATTATATTTTTAACTTGTTTAATAGTTCAGCTCTGGAAAAGAGAAAACTGTCCATCTGTAATAATTATCTTATAATTGTGGAAAAGATGTCTCTAAAGGGACATGAAGGCTGTAAGGTCATCTTAACCAGCTGCTCCTAATCCAGACTTCTGCTTTTGTTCATCTGAAAGGTTATTCCAGTCATAAATCTATTATATTATGCAGGTTTAGTATCATCCTAAAGAGAACAAAACCCTCCAGTGCATTTACGGGTTATTTGTGAGGGAGGAAGTTCATGACTGTTAGCAGCTCTTGGAAAGGAGGTGCTGAGCATCCTTAACTCCAACTGATTGCCCTTAGTCTTGGGGGCACCCAGCACTTATCCAGACTGATGTAATTCCACCTTTGGCCCCAAACATGGATTTTGATGCACATCCATAAAAACTCATCTCTGGAAATTTTAGCCTCTACAGCTGATAAAGGTGGAATTTGAAATGTTAAAGATATCAAGCATTATATTGAATCATAAGCATGTTGCTATTGACTTTAAAGTGACTTGTCACTTACGTCATTCCTAGCTGTTTCTATTTTTAGTGTGTTTTAATGGAAGGTATACAAGGTCTTTCAATAAAGCTCCTCTTCAACAATAACGTTTATAATTTTACATTGTAGTCATTGTTACTTTTAGAATTTCTTTCTTTGTTCCTGAAGAATATATTTGTTCCGACTCAGCTGAAGCATGCACATTATTCAACATTATAATGATGACCAAGTACTGACACTCTTAGTCAAAATTTCCTGTAAATAGAGGTGGCCTCTGAAAGAAATCAGGAGAGAGAAGTGCTAAGGGACTGCATTTAGAGTCTCTGATAATGGGTCCATGCCACTATCAAGGTGACCATAGATATGGAGGGCTCTCAGCATTGGATGCAAGCATAGAGACTGGACTTCCTGACGGTGAGGAACCAGCCATCCCACAACCAAGTTCAGGGTCCCATCCTCAGGCAGGTTACCACTGTTCGTACTGCTGGCTGTCAGGATCTGCACTTTGCTTGTGACCAGAGTGGTCTGAGATGAGCAGGACTGAACTCTCTTCCCTAAATCCATTTACTAGAGGTTCTGCATGACACTAAGTGACTGTAATCAGAGTCCATTTCCTGAAATCATCACAAGAGAGGTAGCAATGTGCTGCTGCACTTGGGGAACTCACTCATTACTGTCACTACCCAAAGGGACTCTAACTAGAAAATTGTTCTTTTGTTATCAAACTGGATTACACTTGCCTTGATTGCAGTTAGCATGGTTTTGTTGTCACTTGGGAATGAAACCCTTTATACTGTTCCAGCTCCTGACTCAACTTATGGGAACACTAACAGTCAGAGTTTGACAAAAATATCAGTAACTGTAATAAAGTGAAAATGGAAAACTTCACTGTCAGTGAAACTTACAGTTTCCATCAGCTTTTAAAAAATTAAGGGAAAACTGAATCAGTTTTTGCTCTTTTTCACAAGCTTATCTAAAGAACTAGAGCAGAAGACAGTTCTTGGTTATGGGTTAATGAAAGGAGAAAAGAGGGCTTCCTATCTGGATTCCCATTAGCTCATTGCACGGATTAAAATTGTTATTATACTCTTTGCATCTGCCTAACAGTTGAATTTAGATTTATTTAGCAACACCTCCTTGCACTGCTCTAGCATGTGCCACCTGAGAAGCTGAAAGGGCTTTCAAAAATGTTGTTGAAGTTAGATGCACAATTAAGAAGATAATGTACTTCACCCACCAACCCGCGACTGCTTGCCTGTAGCTTCTTACCCAGAAGCAAGTACAAAACAACTGGAAGCATCCTAACTCTGATGAAAGAGAGGTGACTACTGTGGATTCACTGAAAGGCCAAAGTGTGTACAGGAAGAGCTACCCGAGACTCATAGTATTTTACTGATGTATTAATGTCTTTCAAACATTTTTGAGATAAACCAATAAATAGGCAGGTGGTACTTAATGTTAGAGCCCATAGAGATTAGGTAATTTTTAGAGCAGTATTGATGATATAGGGAACCTAAACTGTCTAATAGTTGGAAAGAGCACTCAGTCCTGATAACACATGTCCTCATCTATCACTGTTAACTATTTACAATGATGCATCCAGTTAATTTTGGACTACTTTTGCCTTGAAGTTGCTCTTCATTAGAGTGGCTTAGTAATCTGTTATTGTTTAAACTCTGTGCCTTGGACCTCCACTGATGGAAACTATTTTCATTGCTGCACCCTGGAGCTTCTCATGAGTTTACAACTGCAAAAGAACTGGAACATTCATGGGAATGCATCTTTGTAGACAAAATGCTGGCTAACAGCACTCATCATATAAGCTGCTATTTCCATTATCAATATGTAATTAATCACTTGGGCCGTGTGGTTTTGTTTGAGATTCCTAGCAATGAATATAATTATAGTACAACAACAAAGTGCAGATGAGGCCAATAATAAATTCAGAGCAGGTACTTTCAACAAAACTATAAAGAAACCACCAGCAGCCCAAAGAACAGCAAACCTTGTAACTATTCTAAACAGAAAACACTGATATGGGTATCTGTGGTGCTGACTAGTCCATTCTCAGTCATATGCTAAACTTTACAACAAATTGTGGCATAAAAAATAAGGACAAGGAGGCACTTCTGACTTCCTCTGTTTTACATGACAATGTGATTTTTAGATGAGGAACCTGTGCTGGGGAGTGCAGCCCTCCTACTACCATGCTGCTGGGGGGCCCTGGAGAACAAGGTCTCTGCATCTGTCAAGGACTTTTCTAAAATTTCTTAATTTCTTTATTTAAATGTCAATTTAATTGGTCTCTGATTTCCTTGACACCATTAGCACCCACTTGGCTACTGTGACAAAGAGTAATTTTGGCACAAGGACATGTATGGGGACCTGTTGGAGAGAAACAGCAAACTTTGTTGGGAAAACTGGGGGCGAAGATGGAAAACTCTGGTTTTCAATTCTGTCCAAATTAATTCATTTGGTCATACATAAATTTTGGTTAGTGGTTCAACATACATTTTCCACAAATTTTCATGCAAACAAGCATCTCTTACATTAATTCAGAAGAAAAAGTAAATATGAGGCAACATGAATTGCAGTTACTAACTTTCCAGAATGATTATGAATAGATTTTTTCCACTATTCAACTATTTATGTGTGCATATTAAACTCTTTGT
>NW_009921262.1:10503-21630 GCF_000696875.1 Nestor notabilis | reverse complement strand
GGGAAAGAATGGTATGAAACAAATCCTACCTCAACTCAACCCTTAACAGAGGCAAAATTTCTCATAACTGAGTGAGACAAAGTGAAAGAGAATTAATATCATGATATAGGGCTGGTGCTGGTACAGATATCTGATAAATGCAACAATTTAAATATGAGATCTATAAGAAATTGTTCTTCAGCTCTTCTCAACAAATGATAAAAATAGAAAATCTGGTATAACAGCATGTGTGCATTAGCACCTAGATACTGCTATGAACACTATGCTGAAAATAGCTCTTATAAACAGAGAAATAATTAGCAACATCATTAATTTACCAGAATCACGACATTGTGCATTCCTTCCTTCTTCAGCTGTTGGAGGTACTGTGGCAGACCCGCATAGTTCACTTTATCATAGGTAAAGTCCAGGCGACGCTCCATGTAGTCAATATCAAAATGTTGGACATCCTAAACATTTTTAAAGTAAACATTACATTAGTACTTCATCCAGCTCTGGAGTTCTCAGTGCAGGAAATACACAGACCTGTTGGAGCAAGTAGAGAGAAGGGCCCCAGAAATGTTCAGAGGGCTGGAGCACCTTTTCTATGAGGGAAGGCTGAGAGAGTTGGGCTTGATCAGCCTGAAGAGAAAGCGGCTCTGGGGAGAACTTATTGCACCCTTCTAATACTTGAATAGGGCTTATAAGAAGAATGGGGACAGACTCTCTAGTAGGGCCTATTGTGACAGGACAAGGGGTAATGGCTTTAAACTAAAAGAGGATAGATTCAGACTAGATATAAGGAAGAAATATTTCATGGTGTGGGTGGTGAAACCCCAAAACAGGTTGCCCGGAGAGGTGGTAGATGCCCCATCCCTGGAAACATTAAAGGTTGGGTTAGACAGGGCTCTGAGCAACATGATCTGGTTGAAGATGTCCCCGTTCATTGCAGGGTGATTGGATTAGATGACCTTTAAAAGACCCTTCCAACCCAAACTATTCTACGATTCTCTTATTCTATGACTGAAGTATTTGATACAGAAAATTAGAATGTATGCAACTGCATTTCTAAAGGTAATCAACATACGAAATGAAACCTAAGAGATTGGCTATAAAAATTGTAAATAACTGTCAGGCCAGATTCAGCTCCTAAAAACTTACATGGTATCAATGGACAAAATGGAAATGCAGGAGTCCTAGTGATATGCATCAGAAGTACCATAATTTATTTTTAAAATGCTAGCATCTCATACAGCATAACAGTAAATCCACACCAGAATCACCAGCTATGCAAGCAAGAGTGGCACTTAAACCTCGTGTTCAAAGCCTGCTTTAAATGTTCTTTTAAGCATTGTAAAGATATTACATGCAAAACCACTACCTAAGATTATGAACAGTCTTTTATTCTACAATTCTCTTTGTAGGATAAATCACTTCTATCATAATTTTATTCCTCTCACTTTGGATTGTAGAATTAGCATACACAGTGAAAAGTTCATACTTACGTAGGGGATATCATAGTAGTGCATGCGATCAACAGTTTCCTTTAAAACATCAATGCTGCCATAACCCCATCGGGAGAGGTGAAATCCCAGAGACCAGTAGGCAGGCATGTGTGGGCGTCCAATGGCCTACAGCAGGGATAGGAATGCAGAAGTGCAAAGGGTGAGACAAAGAGAAATCATTCTGAAACACCAGGAGAGGCTTTCAGCTCATTTAAGCCACGAAGATCAGGGCGTAGGTATCACACATCCATGAAACACCCTTTGCTTTCTCAGAACAGCTCACTATACAGTATGCTTGCTTCAAAAAAGTGCTTGTCCTGGTGGACCCTTGTCCTTAGCAGAGGTTCAGAGTGACACCCACACTGAGCATCACTTCTAAGAATACCCGAGTGGAAGACAGTGTCTAAAGCCCAGGGTACTATTAAATGAGGGTCCCTCTGAGGTCTCAGCCTCCACACATGCCTTCTATGTGGCACAGGCTGGCAGAAACCCAGCGAGGAGCCTTGCACAGCCTGACCCATGCCAAGCCCACAAACCCTTTGGTCAACAGCAGGCAAATCTCTGACACGATGCAGCAACAGCAGCTTTGTTAATTTCTCTTGCCACATCCAGCTGAACTAACTCATCAAGAGTCTGATGTTTATTTGAGCTCTCTGAACTTTTAATTATATTTACACACCACCCTGATGAAATGCAGTTACTTTTGACTGACTGGCCCCATTGCTCACCCATAGGACTGTTCTGCCAGGCATTGACAAACCTCTGCAAGGTCAGAGTTACTGTTTGGTCTCAAAATTCTCAAGTGAAAGAGGAAGTAATGAGCTACACATGATTTTATAAATATTTGGTTTCTAGTGGCTCCACATAATCCAGATGTAAATTGCGCAAGGAAACTCAATTGAGAGCACAGGGGAGTGAAGCATCCTGCTCTGCTTCCCCCAGTGAGAGCTACTCTGGCAACCTGGGGCAAGCAGCAAGCAACCACAATGTGTCTGTTCTAGAAAGAAGCTGAAATCTGGCATTGCCTCATTAGCACACACTGCTGTTTTCTGGGAGACATCTCTTGAAATCCTCACTCCAGTTCTAAGAGTTAGATTCCATAAAATCAACCTTTGTTCAGTATTTCTAACATCCTTTCAGGCAATACATGAAAATGAAGTAGCTAGTAAGTACCCGTGACTTATTAATCAGTTGTATCTATTGACTCCCTTTGGCTAAATAACTGTTCCTCCCTTATTTCCTTGTGGATCTTTATAGTTAGGTAATTACACTAAGAAGTGAAAAAGAAAAAAATTTGCATATTGGCAGCTAAACCCCACCTGCTTTAATTAAATAAACCAAGGCACTCCTGGCACTCTGTATCTATTGCATTGCTAAGCTCTCTAGAGATCACAACGCATAGAGGCACATCTTCCTATGGGATTTTCTCCAGTACAAGCCTGCCCTGGGAAAGCAATGCTGAGGTTGAAATTGCTTTAAAATATGTCAGAGATGCTAGAGCTGGTGAGCTGTGCAAACTGCACTGGGCAGAGAAACAGATACAGCAGAGAAGTGGGGAAAAGCAGAGGATGTTTTAATGCACCCGAGCTGGGGAAGCACATGGGGTAAATTGCTTCCAAACAAGAAAGGGTTGCAGTCAGACAGGCAAACTTTAAGCATTAAGCATTACAAATTTGGCTACCAGTGTGCTTTTGCTTGTTGGGATGCTGCTATCTCACCTAAGGAAAAGCAGCAGGAGGCCAGAACAAGTGGTGAGGCTAATGGTTTGAGTCACCCTGTGAGAGACACTCTGGCTGAGCAGCACAGCTGCACTGTTTGCCTGCTACTCATCCCATTCCACCAGACTTAACTCCCTCCACTCTCCTCAATACCTGCTTCAGCTCCAACTTAGTTGGGGCTAAGCTTTTCAGAGGAAGCAAGAGCAGCTATGAGGAGCATGCTCCAGAGGCAGCTGCACTCAGCCTTTGCTGCATGTCACTGCATGCTTGTGGGAAAGGCCCCGGAGAGATGAAGGTGGCCCCTACCATGTAGGGGGAGACTGGAGGGCAAGGACATGCTATTGCCACCGTGGTGCAGTCTCATCTAGTCACTAGTTGTTTCCAGCTTGTGTGGACACACCTGATCCGAGATCATCTTTCAAGCTCTGCTGGGGTTTTCCTGTGGATTGCTGAGTGGGGCAGGATGGCTCAGAATCATCTCTTGGACACCCCGTGAGGCAGCACCCAGGTGTCCAGCGGAGCACAGCAAGCCTCAGGTCAAGTAGCCTGCTTCTCTGTCACAACCACACTAGCCACAGTCAGGATAAATTCATGTGAGGAGGCAGCAGAGCTTGTTTTAGACCAGCCAAGGCTGCAAGAAGAGCTCTGTGAACACCACTGCTTTGTGCTCCTGAAGCAGATGCACATTTCCTGTGCTTTCTCTACTGTAAACACAGAGTGACCTCCACAAACAAGGTTAAAAAGACAGACCAAAACAAAATAACTCCCTAATGAAATAAAATGGTTTGTGCATAGGCTTTTCCCCTTGGACAAGAGGAAGAAGGAAAACCAACTGATAAATATTAATCCTGCAGCTGAACTCGGATCCCAGTGCCCTGGTAATGTGTCTATGTAGCATCCACTCCCTCTCCCCAGCAAACCGGGAAACAGGAATCACCATGGGGGTGACCAGCCTGGCAGCCCTGCTCCAGGTCCTGCGATACCCTGGGTCGCTGTTGGCTGGGGAGGACACCAGCCAGGACATCACCAGTACAATGTGCTTCAAGAGCTGGAAGGGGATTTGCTTCTGTCCCCGTGTCCTATCAAACACCCAGGCAGACTACAGCAGGGCTGGAGGTGGAGCTGTGGCCACCGCTGTGCTTCCCAAGCGGCATGTCCCCAGCGCTGGGCTTTGCTCACCCTTACATGGCAGCACTGTCTTGACTGTGGACACCAGAGCTGCCCCACAGCTCTGCAAGGCAGTTTTTGTGACAGCATCCCTTGAGGCACTTGGGATTACAGCTGAACCAAGTGAAGAAAATCCACCTTGCAAGTAAGATATTTTTAAAGGAATTAGTTCTCCGGGTTCACCAGGATGGCACATCTATGGTGAGCTTAATTGAAATCAGCAGAACATTTGAAGAGGAAAGATGAAAACAGGGCAGCTGGGAAAACAAATGTTCTTTTTTCTAATTATGCTGTGGACTCTTTTTAATGGATCCCCCTGAAGCTTCCTGATAAAGTAACTGACATATGGTACCTATGAGCAGATGGATCAGCAGAGGCAGGAATGTAATTTCGCAAACCTGAAAATGCATGTTGGAATTGATATATATTTAGGATCTATTTAATTCATATAGATTGCATTCTGCATACAAATGATCATAAAATGCAGTAGGCAGAGAAAGTCTGCTTGGCAAAACTGACTTCCATAGAATCAGAAAAGGTAAATGAGGTATGGCAGGGGAACTGAGAGAAGAAAACATCAGAAATGCAGAAACAGCAAACATATGGAGTATCCAAACTGAGGAAAAAAAAAAGGGGAAGGTATGGTAGTGCAGAAGCAGAAAAAGAAATAGATCCTGTTTTCTGTTCTACAATTCCTCCTGCATTTGGGTCTTAAATAACTCCTGGTGTTGCTAACAAGTTCTCTGTTGTTTTTCCCAGATTTGCATAACTTGGCAATATGTAATTTATTTTTACTTTAGATATACCTGAGAGCTGATGAATGTGGGGGATACCCTGGAAGTATTGTGCAGTGAGAGAAAAGTTCAGTGAAAACATGCATATCTCACTAAAATCCATGCCCAGGGAGCAGGTGACCTGTATTCACTTCCACTGTGTTGAGTAACTGGACATTTGTTAACATTATTACTGTGAGCATCAAGGATATACACTAAGTTACAAATGCCATACAGGATCCTGTTCTATTAACACTATGACCAAAGACTTTGATGCAAGAGAGATGGGTGAAGAGTTATGTCCTATAGATCATAGAAGCCATAAAGAGAGATATTCTTTCCTGTGCTTACAAAGGAGATGAGCTCTCCAGGAACACAAGCATATTTAAGATTGCTAAACTTGCAGCCTAATTAGTCATATAAAATTACTTCTGAAGCTTGATATTTGTTTAAACTTCCTTTCTTTAAGGAAGAGCTGTAGGAGGAAACTATAAAAATCCAAGTGGGCTAACGCTCTGGATTTAGACACAGAAACAGTGTGTTTGGATAGTCACACAATAGCTAAATTGCATAGGTGCTCATATGGCCCAGGTATCTGTATCCAGCTCATCTACTGCAGCTGAGGCAGGCAAGTGAGCACTGTGGGCACGTAGTCAGGCAGGGGGTAAGCTCCACTCAAAAGTCTGTGCGCAGAATTATAGAGTCATAGAATCGACTAGGTTGGAAAAGACCTTTAATATCATCAAGTCCAACCATTAAGTGGAACTTTGTTTTAGAAGAGCAAGAAGAAAGGCCCTGCAAGCTGCTGAACCATTAAGATGATGTTCACAACTACAGAAGCCTAAAAATTTTAAGGACTTTCAGTGCCGAAGTCTTCAAACCTTCTTCTTTGCTGCACAAACACTTATCAGCTGCTTATTCTTTTTTTGGGAGACCCATGAATTCAACTGTGAAACTCTCACTGAATCATCATTGATAAACTGTAAGTTCAAGCAGGTTCCCCATGTTACCTTTCAAATAGGAGGCTGGACTAAAGACCTCATGAGGTCCCTTCTGCCCAGAACTATCCTGTGTTTCTGTGAGGAGGAAGTAAACCAGCAATTTGCTCTTAAAACAGAATAGGAGACATGCAGTGTGCTTTCTTGAAGCTTGTCATTGGGTAATTTCTGATAAAATAACAAATTTGTTATTAACAGATTCTCTCCACCCAAAAGATGTTAAATGCTCATTTGTTGAGCTATGACTTTGATGACTGTCTTGTTATGGAGCTTATATTCTACTGCTATGCATTGTTACTCTCCCCTGAAAGGCCACCAGTGCACTTTGCAATGGTGGACTGGTACTAGGTTGGGCTGTAGAGCCTCAGCTAGGCTCGGCTCAGCTCAGTGGCTGAGCTCTTTAGTTTATTCTGTTTTTTCCCATCCTCCTGCAAACAAAGGCGTTTCCCATAAGAAGTGAGATTTGTGTTATATAACTGTTCTGCACACTGGACCTCCTCTGTAGTAGGAGAAAAGTGTGATTATTGTCAAACATACATAGACTCATAGAACGGTTTGGGTTGGAAAGGACCTTAAGATCACCTAGTCCAACCACCTGCCATAGGCAGGGACACCCTACACTAAACCATGCCACCCAAGGCTCCATCCAACCTGGCCTTGACCACTGCTAGCGGTAGAGCATTCACAACTTCCTTGGGCAACTCACAACCTCCTTGGGCAACTACAATAAACAACTATAACTACAATACGTAATACATAAAGCTGTGGCAGGACCATCTCTGATGTGCCCAGCGCAGTGCTCCTCATGGCCAAGTTTAGGGACAGCAGGGAGCAGAAGAATCAGGATGGAGATTTCTCCTTCCTTTTGCATGATGCCCACCATCACTGCTGCAGTGCTGTGGTGTCACTGGCAAGATGCATCCGACAGCCCACCTCAGCTCCACACAAGACACAGCACAGGGGACAGAGGCACCGGCATTCATCCCTCTGCTCCCTTCCCACTCCCTGCATTGCTCCTGGCGCCCATTTAAACCAGATCAGCCTGGGCCAGGAGGACACCCAGGGTCACCATGGGTTTCACCACCACCCGTGCTTGCCCCAAGATGCACAGAGAGGCTGGTGGCCCTGGCAGGGCAGCCACCATCACCCCTGATCACCACACGGGGAGCCCCACTCTTAGCACAGTCCATCTGTCCCCACCTGGCCACGCAGCAGTGGCTCTGGGCAAGAGCCCATGGGCCACCCCAGGGTGCTGGCAGCAACCTGGAGAGGTGCATGGGGAAAGCTTGCATAATCCAGAGACCCAATAAAGAGCTTCATCGCAAGACTGTCCTAACTCATTGGTTTGGAGGGAGCTGCATAAAAGCACTGAGCAGAGCTAAGCTCCTAAATCATTCACAGAAACTAGCACAGCAGGGGCCAGGGGAGTTGCTCAGGTCTTGAAGTGGCATGCTGAAGGCAACAGCATGAAATATTTGTGTAAGCTGGGGAGCACTTTGCTCTGGGCATAGCTCCCTTGCGCTCAACAGCCATGCACTGGCTGGCTCCTGGCCACCCTGCCATACCACTAGAACCCTCCTGGGGAGGAGGCAATGGGTGCAAAACATCCCCTGCAGTGATTTTGGGCAGATGTTTGCACAGGCAGGAGGTGGGTGCCAATTCCCCAAGGAGCTCGGTGCAGAAGAGCAGCCTGGTCTCACCAGGGTACCCTGCAGCTGTGAGCTCCCAGAACACACTTTCCAGAGGAGACTCATGCAAACAGCCAAGAAAGCCAAGGGATGCTGCTGAGCAGTGCCTTGCCGACATCAGTCACACTGCTTATTTCCACCCCCTCTGCTTCCCTGGAGCCTGACAATGACCATGCAGGAATGTCCTCTCAGTGTGACAGAAAATACAATTGAAAAATAAAGTCTTTTCTGTCTCCTTCACCTTCCCACAGATCTTGTACATAAAAGCCAAATCATTACCCAGAGACTAATAATATGGTAATTGTAACATTTGCGATCCCGGAATTTCAGGATGTTTACTGAAGAAGTTATTATTTCACTATGAAATTGCTACCATGCATTCTTTAAGATTCCCTAGAGAGCTGAGTGCAAGCTTGGAGAATACAGAGTAGGGGATTTTTTGTCCCGGCATGTGCCATGTCTAGTTAGGAGACGCCCACTGGCTCCCCTTTACCTTGTTTTCTTCACTCCAGCTCCATTTCCAGAGAGGCAGGGGTGGAAAGTGAGCTGCCAGTACCCATCAGCTGGGGAGTGAGAACTCTTTCATTTTATTTTCAGCTGCCGGCCACCTGCTAAGCCACCGAAATGCTGCCTTCGAACACCAGCAAAAGGCTTTGAAAAGAAGCAGGGATGGCTCTAATTTCCATCATGCTGCCACAGCAACTCCCCTGAAATAGGAGCTTTCATTGCAGGAGTGAAAGCTGTGGCTAGAAGGAGAGTCGCTTGACTTGTTCTTTCTTTATTGGTTGGGGGTTTTGGGGAGGGGGGTTGTTTGGGTTTGGTTTGGTTTGGTTGACTGCTGATGTGTAAGTTCAAAACCCAATTTGCTAGTTGGTCCGAGGCACCAGGGTCAGAGGTGGCAGGTGGGGAGGACCCACAATACTTTCCTTCTGAGCTAAACCTTCTTTTTCCCTTGGTCCAAACCACAATATTTCTGTTTCCATTTCAGGCACTTTAAAGGAAGGCATGCATATGATATGGAGGCTTTGAAAAGTGAAGAAAGACAGATGTTTGCTGAAAATCAGAGCTCAAGCCCCTTGGTGGAGCAGCTGAGGGCAAGGCAGAACACATGCACAACTCGCTGTGAGTTCCAGCTGCCTGGCTATGGGATGCCCTACCGCAGGCTGCTTGGCACCTCCTGTTGCAGTTTAAACCTCAGGATCTGCACACATGCATCCCCCTTCTTACAGAGACATGCCCCTTCTCAACTTTGCTCCACACTCTTTAGGCTTGGCACTAGTTTCTTTATGCACAGAGCTTGATTTTGAAGTGGCAATTTTCTATGCAGGGGCCCAGCTAATGGGCACCTGGCATTTGGTGACCAGGAGGAACATGTTACCTGCTACTTTTTTCTGGGCACCCCTCATTGGATAATAATAAAACAGCTATTTGTAGGTGTACTCTCAGTTCCTTGGAAAACACTGGGCAAAGTAGTTATGCTCTGTGAGACCAGCAGTAAATATGTTTTTTCACATCTATGCTCTCCAATGCAATTACATGAGTTTTCATTAGTAAAAAACAGGGTGACAACTCCAAAACCAACAGGCAATTCCAGTAGCAAACAAAGGCATGAAGCCTTTGAAGTTCATTCAACACTTCTGAAGTCTGGCAGATGTAAAGTTCCCAAACATTCCCATCTGTGCTCTACCTACTTCGTTTTCTCCATGCACAGTGTCAGAACACCATTATAGCCATGTAGTGAAGACTGTAAAACTACCATGGCCCAGAGAAAATTAAGCTTGGACAAATTTCTTTCTAGTCATTGAATCCCTAAATGCACTCCTCTCAACAGTGAAATGCTGCAGGAAAGGCTGGAGACATGCACTGAACACCCAGCCAGTCTGCTACACTTGGACAGACTGACTGCAGATGCTTGAGCACACGCCACATTGCCCATGGACCTGAAGCTATGGCTTTGTTTGAACAAGTCAGGACAAAGGTTTGACTGTGCTACCTGCTGTTACTACAGCAGTGTTCATTACAAGGTACTGCCCGTGTGCCACAGACACTTTTCTACTAACCTCTGTGTATTGTTGAATTACGTTTTCAGGAGTTGGTCCAAGGAAGACATAGAAGTCAAGGATCCCTCCAATAGTGCGGAAAGTTAAAGATGGGTTTGGACTCAGAGAAACATCTGAAAAGAGAAAAACAGGTTCTCAGTACAAACCAGTTCTGCACTATACGTGGGAATGGTTCAAAGTGGCGCCAGGGAAAGTTCAGACTTGACATTAGGAAACAATTTGTTACCAAGAGGGTAGCCAAACATTGGAACAGGCTTCCTAGAGATGTGGTCGATGCCCCAAGCCTGGCATTATTTAAGAGACATTTGGACAATACCATTAATAACATGCGTAAACTTTTGTTCAGCCCTGAAGTGGTCAGGACTAGATGATCATTGTTGGTCCTTTCCAACTGAAATATTTCACTGTATCCTAACCTATATATATATATGTGTGTATATATATATATACACATGCTGGGCCTCTTCTGTGCATAAGTGTATCCTGAGGCAGAGGTGGCTACACACTCAAGTCACTACCTGACACCTTGTGGATATGATTGGATGAGCAAACAGGACCTGTATATAGGTTAGCAGTTGTCCAGTGTTTCTGTAATCTCCTCTTTCAGATTGGCATTTTGCAACAATAAATCACAGAAACCCACACAGTGTAGATTGCACAGATCCATTTGTCTCAGTTTCATTTATACACAAAAAGGAACCACAAACTTGTGTTTAGGGTTCCTTTATGCTATTTTAATCTTCTTATTGGATGCCATCAGCTTCCAGGAAAAACTGATTTTATAAACTGAGTGAAGATTCCCCTCTTCTGAAATTACAGCACTGGATTAATACAGTAAGGTGACCATGGCAACGCACAAAACTATTCTCCACAGCAGAATATAGGGCTAAACTAAATTGATTATGCCAATCCCAGAGGAAATTTCTTCCACCTTCTCCTTTCCCTGTCTGTGCATCTGTTTTTTAAAAAGGACAACAAAAAAACCCAAACCCAAAACTTAATAATAAATTTTTCCTGAAAATACCTCACCTTATTAAGCAGTCCTTCTAATGAAATCCCTTTGAAAACTTTTTAGCAGTTCCTGGGACCTCAGTTATGGAACAGTCACTCTTATTTATACCACATTGAAAACCCAATCAGTGAAACAGTTTCTTATATTTACTAATTTACCATCTTTCTATATGCAGTCTATATAGGGGATCCATATATCTTTTTACCTTGTGCATTGGAGTTCAGCAG
>NW_009921262.1:0-10472 GCF_000696875.1 Nestor notabilis | reverse complement strand
GGCATTAGAATCAGCTTCTACACACATGTAGAAAGGGTGAACCCCATAGAGGTTGGCTAATGGCTGAAATACAAACAGCGCATTAGGTATGGCTTGACTTTGATATTTTTCATATTTTCTGTTAGCTAGGTACATATGGAAAGACAAGGAAATAAATTCATTCATAGTTAGAGACTTGTTTTGAAAGGTTGGGGATTTTTTCATCTAAGCTGCTATGAAGTCGAATTGATAGAAAAGAGTTATATTTTTCTGCCTCATCATGATAATACTTTTTAGTCTCCCCTAAAAAGTTAAACCTTCCATACTCTGCCAAAACCCTCAAAATGACATGGGTAAGAACTGCTTTGCTAGTTAAAACAGACTCATCAACCACTGACTCCAGTTTAGCCGAACATCTAATGGGTCCGGCTGAAGTCCAGCTTGTTTGAATGAACAGGGATTGAACCAAGCATGAAATTAAATGCTTTCCTGAACCAGGATCTTGGCACACAAAATACTTTTTTTCTGAAAACTAACTGCATCGTGAGAAAGCTTCTGATAAAAGGTTTCAAAGTCCCCTCAAAATGACTCATGGTTTTGTCATTTAATTAAAACTTAAGACACCTGTGAAATGTATGACATTCTGTCTTTGGCACTGATTCACATTAGCAGTGCTACGACACAGAGAGAGGTGCTCCCTCAGCAAACCTCACCAACTCCTTTTGGTGATACAACTTAGGACAAAAAGCGTTGCACAAAGCCAATTACCTCTGGTGCCTGATCTCTGCTGAACATGCCATAGGTAATGAAGTCCATGCTGTGTTTGAAGGATGGGTGCTCATGTTCACCAAACCCATACACCGAAGTGGATGGCACAGTAGTTACAATCTGAAGATACTGGTTGGAGAAAATCAGATCAGAGAGGGGACTGTCCCACCTGCAACAAACAGAGGGAGACACGATTGCTTTGCTTCTCTTTGGTATGCACCATTTGAAGTTCACATCTGCCTATTTATATGTTTTCTGTATTTTGGAGACTAACAAAAAAAACCCCCACAACATTAAATTCTGTGCAAGCCTCTTACATGCTTAACCTAACACACACCGAAGTCATCTTGCAATAGCTGCAGCTATCTCATCTACTGATACAATAAAATGCATCAGTATAATTTTGAAAGGAACAACTAAAATAAGAGAAGACACTA
This sequence comes from Nestor notabilis, assembly GCF_000696875.1. Lineage (NCBI taxonomy): Eukaryota > Metazoa > Chordata > Aves > Psittaciformes > Psittacidae > Nestor > Nestor notabilis. Next base: position 9,288 of record NW_009921262.1, on the reverse strand, counting down.
TCTATAATCCTATTACCAAAATAAGTGGTTGCTTGTGGTATTTCTATGACAACCAACAGGGCAGGCTAAAAATTGTTATTACGCAGTGGGGTTCAGAATCCTTAATGGGAACAACAGGCATTTAGTGTTACCAGTTTTTACTTTCTAATCTTTTGCTGGATCAGGACCCAAATAACTCGTTACCCCTACTTTATGCAGGAGCCTGAAGCAGAGGGGTAGCTTCCTCTGGACTGCTTGAATGAGATGTTTTTAATGTGATGACTTTCTTACTTCTCTCACCAGTTTAATGCCTTGATTTCTACTGAATCATCTGTGGACACAGGCTCACATTTTAATTAGGTGTTACATTCTGTTTCCTATCTCTCATGCTATAATGAGCTGCAAGCTAGATGGGGGAGAATATAGTCAAGCTGTGGAGAAGTGTTTTGTTAATGGTACTGTGTATGCCATGAGTACCACATTTTGATAGCACCCTCTCGAGCCTTGTTTAACCATGAATTTGTTACAGCTAATTAAAATAAATGAGCCAAAGCCACAGAGCATAGAAGTGGCGTAACTCTCCTTTTAATGGTCTTTTGTCAATGATTTTGACAAAATTAAATAGTTGATCAAATTGACCAGTAAATCAGAGCAGTGGAAGATGGGCTGGGTTATCAGGGAGCAGCACTACCCTACAAGAGATGCACTCCCTGGTGAGCCCTGGCTGCCACCCATGCCACCAGCACCTCTGCCTGGGGACAAGTCCCCACTGGTGGGGGACTGGGAGGACACAGCTGCTCCCACCACACTAGCCGCTACTCAAGGAAGCAAGGACAGCCACTCACAGGGATGCCCAGAGGTGGATCCAAGGCACCCTCCTGCCTCTCCATGCAAAGCGGGCACAATCTGTCCCTAAAGTGTCCTAGTTTTAAGTCATGCACACATAGTGAAGGGTCTGTGTTATTTTAAAGAGATCTATTTGGTATTTCTCACAAGCAGGAAAAGTAAGAATTTGTATTTAAATCTTGATTTGGTTGTTTGCCAGCAGCAACTCTCCCTCTTCCATCATCTCCTCCACCTACATGCGGTACTGAATGAGGTTATTTTTTTATAGGAAGGTTAATGCATGCAAAATATCCCTGAGAATCAGATCCAGCCCTTGGCAAACAGAGGCCTTTCTGCAAGAGGCTGCTGCTGTGTAGGAACAGGGATGGGCTCTGTGGAGCTATATTCCTGTCCAAAGGAGCGCCGTCATGTAGCTCTGCTCTATGCCAAGGCAGACACGGTCACTGCTCTGAGCAGACCATGGGGTTATGCAAAAAGCAAAGGATGCCAGAGGGGAGATGTTTTGGGAAGAGCTTAAATATCTGTCCTAATTCATTGAGCACTCTCCATGATGTCTGTTGAGAGGACATGAGGCTTTGTACATTCATGGTATCCACATTACAGCACTGACATTTCCCATCATGAGAGCAATTAATGTTACCATGGCATTAAAAATGCTCCTTCCACTCAGCAGAGGAGGGTCACTGGGGCAGAGCAAACTCCAACCCTAGGAACAACCCCTCTGCCCCACGTGTCTTTCAATAGCATGGAGAAACTGTTTTATACCTCATGCATTCCCTCAGGCCACTGTCACACGCTCAACTTCTGCATGGCACGACCGAAACAGTGCCCTGCTCTTCTTCCCTCCATCACTCATCTCCCCAGGGGCTGATATTCCCAACAGTGCAGCTCCCCATGCTGTGCTGCCAGCAGCCATCACTCTCCATCAGCCTCATCTTCCCTTACACCTCTGCTTACCGCAACAATATATAGCATTAACTGTGACATAAGAAGACTGATAATGACTCTTTCCTTTCCCTGGGCGCCATTTTGTCTTCTCCATCTGAAGGAAAGCACTGACTTGTTTTCCCCTGGCACCTCTTTCTGCCTTCACTCCCAAGTGGCTGCCCTTGTGCTCTGCAGCACACTGGTAAGATGTGTTACTCTATGTGTTTGCTTGTGTTGTGTTGGCAAAAAGCAATCTTTTAAATGAGAAAAAAAGAGATGTCTGAAACACTTGGAGACAATAAAAAAACGTTATATTTCTCCCACCTCTCCTCCTGCTGATTTAAAGCAGAGAGAAGGAACCAAACAGAAGGGAGCAGAAAATGACATTATGTGCGTGGTTCTCCGACAGTTCTACAACCCATAACAGTGCTGTGATGGACAACAGAAGGGATGTGAAAAAACCTAAAAATACAGCTGAGAAGTTGTTCACTGTCAAAGTCAACCCCTACCAGCAATTAGACATGGCAAAGCCTTGAAGAGGAGGAGCCTTTCCCGTGCACAAAAGGTAGTAGCTGCACTCAGGTTCACGGCTGGAAGTCCTAAGCCTTTAGTGCCTCTGTGGTGGGAATGCTCCTGCCTGTAGAAATACATCCCACATGCCTGCCTGGCCCATTGCCTGCTAAAAGCTGCCTGCTGCCTGTCTGGTAAGTCTGCCTTCCCAGCTAGTGTTTTCTTCCAAGCACCATGCACTGTACTCAAGAGTAATGTACCTTAGTAATATGAACTGGACATGACAATTGGCTTGGTTGAATGACTTCACTCTGTTTATGTTTAGTTGAGACCAATAGCTGTGGTGTGAGCAACATCTCAGAGCATGGACCCACCTGCCATGAGCAAGCAGCTGGTGGCACTTAAGAAAGAGACTTGGGAAACATGTATGATGTATCATTAGGACATGCATCATGCATTATCTGGACACTCAAACATCATTTTAGGTTGGGGGAGGGTTTTTTTTTTTCCCATCTTGTTGCAATGAATCCTGGAGAAATAAACTGATTTCTCTAAGGTGCGAACACCAGTCCCACTCAGATGCTTGAAGAAAATGTCTTCTCTAACATCTGATTTTCTTGGCCTCCAGACCCTTTGGAAACAGCAGCCTTGTGAAAGTGAGCACACTGTATATATTATCTGTGTGCAAATTCAGGTGGAAACTTCACATGGCTACCATAGGTCTAAGCCTCTTGGTAGAGCTTGGGCATACCTTTTCAGAGGGCACAGACTATTGCTCTATGAGCAGGCTGCCTATAAAACAGAAAAGGACCATAAAGGCTGAGGAGTATAGGCCCTGTTTTTAGATGAATTTCAAATATACTTTGCTGCTGTCTGAGGACTGGCTGAGTATCAGTCAGTTGATGACGAACAATTGTTTTCATTTGCATCATTCATCTTTCTTGGGTTTATTTATCTTTCCTTGTTACTTTATTTTTATCTTTATTATTATTGTTACTATTATTGTATTTTAATTCTTAACCTGTTTATCTCGACCTGTGAGTTTTCTCACTTTTACCCTTTTAATTGTTTTCTCATCCATCCTGCTGGATGGGGCAGTGAGCAGCGGCTGTGTGGGGCTCAGTAGACATCAGGGGTTAAACCATGACACAGTCTCACAACAGCCATATCCCTTATTAGCTGTAAGTCTTGGAGAACCGATGGACTGCAGAAGGCATATAAAAAATGAATTTTTATATGCTCATCTTTCTTTTAAGATGATTTATCAAATAGGTAGAGAAAGTCAGCATGAGTAACCAAAAGATTTTCCACAAACATGACATTTTAAAAGAAAGAATTGCAGATATATTTAGTTATTGACACAGTTCTGCTCTAATTCTACTGTATTCTTCGTCATGGTATCAGGGCATCTCTTATAAGTGGCTGGATATATAATGCTTTGCTTTTGTTCTGAAAAACACTTGGATAAGTGGTATACCTACAATATTTCTTGCCTGCGTAACATAAATCTTAATGATTAGAAGACTAAAACAATGGCTTTTACAAACTAGATGCAAACCCAAGTTACCCATGATGCACACAATTTGCTCCTGTTGCTTTCAGCAAAATTGCAGTTTAAGACAATAGTGTTATAAATCATTCTAATAGCCTTGCCTATGTAAAGATGTCTTCATGGTAAGTGGTGTCTGTGCTTACTACCACAATCAATAAAAAAGGCAGCTGAACTCTGAAGCAGCCTTTTTGGAAATTGGGGGAAATCTTGATTAGATTGTGGTTATTTGTGCTGTATCTTCCCAAGTGTGATAGCAAACAAGGCATTCCAAACTCTTAATAGAGAGAAAGGAGCACTTATCTGGCTTGGAAAAAACGTTCTGCCTTCCATTATTCATATGACATCATGAAGCAAAAGTCAGATGGAGAACGGATATTACAGTGGAGAATCAAATCAATAGTCCATCACTCTGCAGCCTGTCTCCAGCAACGGCCCAGGCCAGATATCACAGAGGAAGGCATAAGATGCCACTCAGAACCAGTCTTGCAATAATCTGCTTATGGAGGAAGTTTCTGGCTGTTTTCATAGAATTGTGTTGTGAAACATGGAGACAAAAATAGTTGTTTTGGGTTTTTTTCTACAGATGATTTTTTTATTATGCGTGAATGTGCATCCTGCTAAGCCTCCCGTGTCAGCACACCCTGGGGCAACGAGTCCTGCAGAGTAATCATGCACTGCAAAATGAGGATGTCTTTGTTATTTATCGCTGCCTTAAAGCAAACAGTTCCCAGCCTTTTATGCTCTGTTCTTGAGGAAATCTACGCTTTCTTGAAGCCTCCATGCTTATACTTGATGCTACCTCCTCCGAGGGTTGCTGCTTTTAGTGGCAGGAGCAGAAAGGAGAGTAGGACACAACCTGAGATCGCATGCCATGAAGTAACACAGAGGCTATGTTTTGCTCTCTCACTCACCTGCCTTATTACAACCCAATATTTTCTCTCTATTTTTATTGCTGTAGGTTTCTGCAGAACCCCATCTAATTTTCACCCCATGCAGGTGAAGCAGCAGCTGTCACCTGATTACCTTGGATCAGGATAGTGGGACATGGCCTTTCTTCCTTGCTGCTGGCTCTGCATGTTTGCAGACAGCTGTTAATGTCTCTCCCCTCACATAATTCATTCCTCTCCCCTGTTATTGTGGTTACATGGAGCCCTCAGTTTGTCCTGCCCTCCTTGAGCTGGCACTTGGGTACCTCAGCTACAGAAATGGCTCCTCGCATGCAGCAGGCAGGAGAAGTGCCTGCAGAGCACATTCAGGAATACCTCAAAGTCTCCACTGCCTCTCCCTTGCATTATTTCCAACGTGGTATTAAATCATTCTACGCAGGAAGGAGGCTTTGTGCATGTGAGTGGCAGAGCTGGGATGGGGTTTTAAATCAAGCAGACAGATGTGTATCTTGCTGTCAGCTCCCCCATCACTGCAAAGTCTGTGGCACAAAGACACTAACAATAGGATAGACTGCATCATGGAAAGGAGGGGAGGCAAATATATGCATGGACTTGGAAAGAACAACCCAAACCTATACCTGGGTTCTGCCTGAGACACGCTGCTCCCTCTCCTGTGGAGGAGTGCCATGTGGACTCCTGTGACATGTGGACTGTCAGCCAGAGCATGCTGGGGATCATGAGGGATTTTGGGTTTTTTGGGGGGTGGGTCATCCAAGAGTTTGCTGGTGAGGGATAAGGAGTATCATGTAAAAGAGATTTCTGAGGATGTGGGATTGCTTTACAATAAAAAAGCCTTCTTCAGAGGTGTTAGAGAAGTCTAGCAGAGCACCATGACCTGGTTTGGTGTAGACATGAGTTATGATCCACCCACACCCAGGGAGTGCAACTACAGCAGCTGTGCGGAGGCTTTGTTTGCCCACATCAGCTCTTCTGAGCAATGGTTTTGTTCATACAAAGATTAACTAGTGGTTCAGCTGTTCATTGGGACAGCAAGGCCATGGCCATTCGCATCTTAAAATAGGAGGCTGGAGTCCCTCCAGGTGGTAGGTGCTCGCCTGTTTCTCAGGAGCACTTGCCTACACAGCCTGCTCTAACCTGGCACAGCCACAGAGGCACCTGAGTGCAGTTCTGTGCTGGAACACAGACATGCTGAGTGTTCTGGAACAGCAGCTCCCACCTCTGCAGGGAGCTCAAAGGAAAAAATTTGGGGTTTAGCATCTTCTTTGCAGACCGCACTTGGGACAGGGGACAAGGCAATGACGAAGATGCTCTGCAGCAGTTCCTGCGGAACCCTTGCCACAGCCACGGAGCATGCTGAGACCCACCTCCCAAGCATCCAAACCTGCCTTCAGGCAGGCTGAACTAACATGAAAATCTACTTAACATGCCAGATGCCACCAGTGCTCCCCTGGACCCAGCCAGCTAGTGCAGTCACTGGTGGGGATGCTCCTGTAACATTGCTTGCTGAGGGTTCCTCCTCCGCAGTCAAGCAAATGCAGCTGCCCATGGCTTTTAGGTCAGGATATGTAACCTGCCTTTCTGTTTTGAAAGATTTCCATCTGCACAGCTCTTCTGGTGGCGAAGGAGGTTGCAAAGCCCTCCAAGCCAGGCTGTGGAGGCGCCCCTGAACATCTGCATTCCCCCACCCTGACAGGACAGACAGGCAAGCAAGAGAAAGGGAAGCATTTCTGCTCCTCACTCAAGGAACTTCGCTGCGAGTGCTTCGCCGATGCTACTAACCAAGACTGCCCTCTACCTCCCCGGGCTCCGAAGCGCAGCGCTGCTGCACCCCAGGCCTGCGCCGCTGCTGAGCGCAGGTTCTGGGGGACAAAAGGGGTGCCTCACTCACTGCCGGGGTATGGAGGAGGCTTCGCCCGGCCCGCGGTAGGCCAGTGAATGTGCCCTCCTGGAAGCCTGCTCAGCAGGGACCGACTTGTGCTCCTCTGCCTCTCGCTGCACATTTGGCAGCTCAACAGATCAAACCTGTGTCCGCTTCATGGCAGGCCCCTTCCTTTAAGTGGGATGCCCGAAGTTTGAGGATGCCCTGACTAACCGAGACTAAGCCCTTGGGGTTTGGGTGAAGATGTGGAGGGCTGTGTGGGAACAGGCTATGAGCTAGCTGCTCACCTTGTCTTGTTATGCATTCCCCTCTTATATCACCATCCCAATTAATGAGCCTTTACAAAAAACCCTCTTCTTACAAAGAGACGAAAACTGGGCTCCTAATGTAAACCCGTTTTCACAAAGCTGTTAAGTCTAACGAGGAGTTATATTATTTTTGTTATCAGAGTAATGCATAATACATCCACTTACAATAGCTTGGAGAAAAAAACCCACTAAAATCTTCACAGAATTGACTGCAATATGTAGAAAAAGAGATGCCACGAGACTATAGTTTAAAAGGATGGGCAGCTAATTAAAAACCTGGTGTGGTAGTTCTGTCTGCAGACTCAAACCATTCTAGAGGCTGTTTTGTCTTGCATCACACATGTTAAGGCACCCTTACACTGCTTGCAAAGATAATGCTTGTATTTTAAATCTGTTTAACAAAGAGTTTCTTGGGAGGGGTGAAATAAGCTGATTTTTTAATTACTTGATCCCAGTGGTCAGGGAATGTGCTTACACTAGTGGTGGGTGCAAGACGGGCAGAGCTGGTGCTGAGCACGCAGCGGCCGCACACGTGTTGGGGCTTGTTCTGAAGCAGGCTCTCAACAGCCATATCACAGTGCGTGTGCTCCCAGAGCACATCTCCTGACTAGTAAGGCCACATGGAAGGACCTAATCCATGCTCCTCAGAACCACTACAAAGTCAGCCAGTGCACAAGAGTTGGGTATAATCAGGAGATTCACATCTAAAGGTGCTGCTGATTGAATGAATAGACACAAACACAGCCCGATGCGAACGGTACCCATATTTCTATGTTCTGTGTGTCTCCTTCACCTGCCTGAGTCAAGCAGTGATAACCCAGAGCAGTCTGTAACACTGTCATTTGCACCACAGCCAGCCAGAGGCTGCTGCTGATGTCACGCTGTGGCACCCCCGAATGCAGCTGGCAGGAGTGCACCTTGGTTGGGACTCTCTTGCCAAGTATTATTACACACTAAAGATGCGTTGGTGGAAGCCAAGAAAATGGGAAATTATGACCCCTGGTGACCTTTGCTAGTGGAGGAGCTTTTGCTGACGTTAACTGACAGTGACAGCTTGAGAATACAACTGTATTTTTGTAGTGACAAACTACACCCACAAATGCCATTTGCTGAAACCAGTGGCAGTTACGGACCTATGGCCTCTGTGGATTTGAGCTTTAGTGTCCTAGACCTACCTCTTGGAGAGTGTGAGGAGATTTGGTGCTCAATTTCTGATGTATTAAAACACCCCAAATTTCAGAAATCTTCAGTGCTTTCACAAGTTGAGCCTACCAGTGTCCCAAGCTCTGAAAGCATAACCTCAAAAGCTGGCTTGCTGAATAACATTTTGTACATGCACAAAGATAATTGTCTGTCACACAGGCACATACTCCTATTAATAACGAGTATTTTCCAGGGACAAGGCATAAAGCCGTGTTTATGACACATCCTGTTTGTGCTTGAGCCTGTGTCACAGAGACCCAAGTAATCAGCTGAGAGGAACTGGTGCTTAATTTCTGCAAAGAGCCATGTGAATCACATCTGGTACTCACAGCACAGTGCCGGTGCTTTTCCTCCTGATCCTGAGGTGTGAGGAGTCATCCGTGAGCTCCACGTCATAGCTGGCCTCATCGGCAGTAACCCCAGGGGAGCTGATCTTGAGTGGGACTTCAAACCGCTGCCTGTTGGGGTCATAGAGCTAAAGCAAGGCAAGGAGGAGGCAGGTTAGCTCATTCGTTAGCATTGGTTAATTAGCACACATCCCCCAGATACTCACCCTGAACCGGAGTCTGTCCTTTGTCTGGAACTCCACTTCCAAGACGACTGGAGAAATGTCATTTCCGAAGAGGGACAAGGCCTGGTGCTTGCTCAGCGTTACCCTGTGGTAGAAACACGTGCTGGTGCCCGCTGCAACTGCTCACTCTCTGCAACCACCATGGCACAGACTGGGGGGGATCAACTTGGCTGTTCTACATCAGCTTTTACTAAATAACTCTTTGACTTACCAAGAGAAATAATCTCTGAGGTTAGTTTAGGCTCTCCTTGCCATTAATGGATAAAATAGGTACTACTGCTTTCCTGGGACACAGATCCCAGAGCAGGAGGGACCATACTGTACCACCACTCCGTTTCCTCACCAGCAGCATGGTATGAGCAGACAACCCCAACTCTACATGGCTTATATGCAAGGAACTACGTCCATTATCCTTGTTGTCACAAGCTGAGCGTGGGATAGAGACTTAAATATTAGGAAGAAGTTCTTGACTTCAGATTGCCCAGAGAAGCTGTGGCTGCCCCATCCCTGGCAGCGTCCCAGGCCAGGTTGGACACAGGGGCTTAGTGCAAAGTGTCACTGCCCATGGCAGGGAGCTGGAACTGAATGATCTTTAAGGTCCCTTC
>NW_009921261.1:0-37699 GCF_000696875.1 Nestor notabilis | reverse complement strand
TTTGAGGCTGCCCAGGGTCGAGGCTCCTGCGCATTGTGTTTTCCTCACGCTCCGGTAATGAAAATGTTCTCTCTGGAGCTGCTCACCTTGGCAGATGCGGTAGGATCTGAGGTTTGCTCTTTCAAATCTGGTTTCTGGAACACTTCAGAGTGCTGCCCTCTTCAAGCCGTACAGTGGAGCTTTAGGTGGCAAAGGAAGACTGGATTGCGAAGCTGGTGGCATTGTTCTGGTAAGCAGTATATGTAGGTGATGCCCAGCACCAGGTTTTTGTCCTGGCACCGTAGGTTTAGGAGCAGGGCCTGGGTGTTTGCACTGAGCTGGTTTGTGGGCCCCCTGAGAGCGCTGCCCTGAGCACAGCACACAGATGGAGTTAGGGGGCAAAGAGAGGTGGGTTGCCATGTTGGTGGCACTCTTCCAGAGGTCACCATGCGTAGGTAATGCTTGACCCCACGTTTGTGTCCTGGCACCTCAGACTTAGGAACAAGGTCTGGACATTTGCACTTAGGGAGCTGGTTTATGGGGTGCCTGAAGGTGCAATCTGTAGGCTGTATGCAGATGTTTTATGTGGTGAAGCAAGGGTGGATTGCCATGTTGGTGACACTGTTCCGGAGCTTACCGTGTGTAGGTGCTGTGAAGCTCCGGGGCTGAGGGTGAAAGTTACAGGGGCCCAGGTGTCCCGTCTGTCCTTTTGTGGGCAGAAGAGGCAAGGATCATCATAATCGAAAGAGAAGTCATGATGTGGCATTCGTGAAGAGGTATTCTTATGATGGGGGAGGATCTCACTTTTCCTCTGTGAAAGGAGCATAGCTGGGGTCCTATCTTAAGTGTTCTGTATAAATGCTTGCAGTAGTTATGTATTGTATTTATGTATATGGAAAGAAGAGAGAAGGAATTGGAAGTCTGTGTGCAGTTGGAAAACTAAAATGTCCTTGGGACAGTGAACATCAGAAACAGTACAGCAGTTACCTGGAATGTATACTTTGGTTGTTACTTTCTTAGTAATTCCTAGCCTTCTAAAGTTCAACTTAATCATATCAAAAGGGTTTTTTTAAACAAAATAGATTGCAGAATTTCAGTTATAGGTAAGCTGATTCATGGTTAAGTGACTTGGTCAAATACCTCTGCAGATTATATATACACTAGCAGAGCTTTGGGTTCCCTGTCTGGAGTTCTACTCTATTCTTCTTTTTCTTATTAGACATCCAGAAAGTTGTAAAATGAAGGTAGTTTGACATTTTCAGACTGTAGATCTGCCAGATTTATTGCTGGTTACAGTAGATTATGCTCACCATTTGAGGCAGATTTACCAACTTGAAATCTGGCTAATTTCTATTACAGTTGCAAGACTTAATTTTTCATGTAATTAAGATGATAGATGTGATGTGAGGACAGTGAAAACAGCCAAGTTCCCTATACACCATGAAATGAAATGAAATGAAAGTTAGCTCTCAAGGATCTCCAATGGCATGACTATGTAAGTAGGCAGCTGCCTTGTATACTAGTATATTATGGTATAGAATATTACAGTCTGGTCAGTGCTTTGAGACTTATAGATGTAAAAAAAGAAAAAGTTTTATATTCTGAAAACACAGGAAGCTTGTTCTGGAGCTCATGTAGATATTGTATAAGTGAGTGCCATGTTGTAATTTTGTAGTTAGCTTAAAAGCAGAACACAGTTCAGCTTCTGCACTTCTGTAACCTCTCAGGAAAACTTTTTTAACAGACACAGTGGAGAAACACAGAACTAGCAAGTGATTTTGATAGCTGATCCTTGCTTAATCATTGTCCTTTATTCTGCCTTTCAGTTTTGTCTCATCAAACCAGTCATTGAAGTTAATGCAACTTATCAGCCTGCAGAAGTTATAGTATGAAGAAATGAAAAGCTGCACATCAAAGGCTCTTCTGTGCAGGCGGTACGAACACAGAGGCTTCTTTGTGATGAATGTGCAGGGTTAGCTCTGCCACTCTAAATCGGTAGTGAATTTTCCTCAATTCTGGCATTGAATTTCCTTTGTTCTTTTAGGGGGGTTACTTTTATTTCCAAAATGGTGTCAGCCAGTAAGCATTGACTTAACGACCCAAAAAATTCATTTCCTCTGTTCAGAACTGATATACATTTAGATGAATTTATTCAAATTAGTAATAGGTACCAGTCATTTCTGCAGGAAAGCAAAACAAGCAGAGAGATTTGGGTAGATGTTTATACCCAGATACAGGCTCAGGGACATTTCAATCAGAGTTTGATACAAGTGGCCTTTATACAATAAGCTTGTTACAAAATTATTACTTGCTTTTGTTAGTGTTGTGATGATAAGGTGTTCTATCGTATGGGTAAAAGTGGGAATACGGCTTCTTAATTTACCTTCAAACACTATTCATGGCTAGTTAAGAAGGGAAATTGGCAGGTTTTGTATTTGGTATTAATTGCTATGTAATTGGTAGTAGTTACGTATAGGCCTTACGTTTTTTGATTTGACAGTTTTGCATCTTGTTTTCAAGCAATTCAGGTATCCACTAGAGAGAGTTCTATGTTTTATGTTACTAATCAGGATGAGAAAAGAGTGAAACAGCATTTGGTGAAGGTGTGAGAAATGGTATCTCGAGGTAGGCTGGATGAGTAACATTCACACAGAGTTAAAATTAAGTAGTGGAACCTAGCAGAGGGGTTACTTTGGAATCCTTGGAAGATGTCAGAGTACAGTGGAAGGGCCAGGTGAAGAAAAGAAGGGGCAAAGGAGAAACAAAGACCTGGGATGTGGAGACTAATGCTGATGGTGCTAATATTTTGTTTACAACTGCAAACTGTATGTATCTTAGCTTTAATATACTTACATAAATTATGAAATCTATTACTTTTCAATTAATAGATTTTAACATCATACCTCTCTTCCTTGGGGTTACACCTAAAAGCAATCTAGTGACCTGGTGTTCTGTACCAGGAGATACTGGTTCATTATGGTCCCAGTAAGAAAGACACTCGGATTTGAGTGTTGCTTAAAATACCATTTAGTGGCGCTAATGCTGTAAAGAAAAAGGATAGTGTAGATAAGTTTATGTCCTTCCAAATGCTGAGTTGTGTGGTATTGAACAGGTTCCAAATCAGAGCCCAGCACACGGGCAGATCCTGTCCATGGAAAGGTCATCTAATGTTTTGGTCTTTTGAGCTCTTACAGGATGTTTTAAAATGAATTCTAGTTCGCATATCTACTGTCAAACAGAGTTGGTTCACTTGAGCACTGTTGGCTGCACTTTTAGATAAAGACAAGGACACACAGGTGATGTAATGGCCAGTACTGAGTGGGAGCTGCCTGCAGGCTCCTCTGTTACAGCCAGCTGGATGAGTTTATCCTGCAGCCAAGGGGAATGTGCTGCCCAGTACAGGTCTGACAGCCAAGCTGTACATACAGCACTGGCCTGCGCCTGCTATGCAGATCACTAACCCCTCCATACAGTGGTCTTGTGGTGAGGGGCAGTACACCTGTGACTGAAGAAAAAGTCACTTCAATAAATAGTTGCAAAGTGAAGCAATTACACATCTAGGTTTTGAGAGCAGCAATGTTTTTAGGGCAGATATACAGTGGGGAATGATGCTAACTGAGACTCCTAAGTGGCTTCCGTAAACAAATAATGCTAATACATAATGGAGTGTGATGCCTGCAGTAGATAAATGGAACTCTTACTTTTCATCTGTTGAGCTCTGGATTGTTGAAGGGTGTTTTGAGCTTGTGCATATTTTCACACTGATGTAAACACATCAGTTTTGCTGTTGGTTGGTTGGTTTTGCGGGGAGTGGCTGGGTTGTTTTGGGTTTTTTTTAAAGTTTTTCTTCCAATTATAAGTAAACTTTTATTAATAACATTTTTTTGGTAAGAAATATTTTTTAAGAAATACTCTGTGAAACTCTGAGCCAAAAGCAGGAACTTCTGTAGTTCATAATGGCTTATTGGCAAATAGTTTTCACCTAGTAGAAAAGTAATAATAATAGTTAAAAATAAGATGTGAAAAAATACACTCCACACAGTAAATAGCTGCTCCTTGATTTAGGGTGGGGGAAAAAAGAACCTCACTGCTCAGTTATCGTGCCTGTGATTCAGCTGCTGTCTCCTAAGCAGGTCTGACTGCTGATTGGGTGCAGGAATTCCCAAGGTGAGTCTTTTGCCAAGAAGCTTCTGCATTTTAAGAGCATGTAGCAGACCAAGATAACCTCCTTCTCTGGTAAGAGCTGTTGTACATGTATTTATTCATTGGTACCATCTTAACTGTTATGAACAGTACTCACTGGTTAATAACAAATAATTAGGTGCTCTTGCAGATGTTTTCAAACCAAGTATTTGTGGGCTTAAAATTTGGAAAGGTCTTAATCTTGGATCTTGTGGTGATTATTCCTCAGTAGGCTAATACTGAGTTTTAAAATTCAGAATTAAAAGGAATGTGATTATATAATAGAAAAGAGTAATCTCAACTCCACAGAGAATAAGATAAAAATCTTTGTAATAATGTAATATTTTGAGAGAAAAATACTTAGAATAAGATTTTACATGGTCTGTATTTTTGATAAAACTTGTATGTGTTTACTGTTTGCAAGTTAAGTAATACAGGTGTTCTCATGCTGTATAATGTTCAGGGCAATTTTATGGTTTTTTTGGCATCTGAATCAGTTTGGGATTTTTTTTTTGTCACTCAATTTAAATTATTTAGAATATAAAATTAATCTTCTAACATACCTTTTCAGATGCCTTTGAAAAAATAAGGGAGAATCTTGAGGGAGAAGTACAGGAATATGTTGAATAACTTTTTGGTTTGTAATTAATGGTTTTATATCAACTTTACTATCAAATGAAAAGATGCAGTGATTGCTTTGAGAGAGACAGAGGGATTGAAAAGATTTGAACCATGCTAAGTAGACAAGTTTGCATGTAAATGTCTGTGATCTAATACTGTTGGAGGATGGTAGAAAGGGCTTAGGAAAACAGGAGCTGTGATACCCAGTCGGTGTAATGTCTGCGTTCCCACCTCTACAGCAGGAGTGCTTAGAGCTCATTTCACATGACTGTACTTGTTTCTGCTCTTGGAAAAATGTTGCAGTCATGGCACAAGCATCAACTTCTTTGTGAGGGATGATACAGTGAGCCATACTAAAAAGAGGTTTTCATTTTAATGTTGCAGTAGTAATGATCTTATTTTTAGTAAATACATAACTGAAAACAAAGAAAGAACCTTTTAATGATAAGTAACTCATTTTAAGCAAAGAGGAGTCATTCTTCACCAAACTGTATAAAAAATATAAGGATTTTCTTAGATCTTCAGACAGTTTTCTTGCTGTAAAGTTACATGCATTGAATTCTAGTGCTTCTGCATATTCCTTATTTTTGGAGCACCAATTTTATGCTTTTGAGTAGTAGGATCCTGTTCTTTGTGTGCGTCAGGAGCGTCTCCACAGTTAGTAACATGTAAGAAAGACAGGGAGAGACTTTTTAGCAGGAGCTGTTGTGATAGAATGAGGGGTGATGGTTTTAAACTAGAAGAGGAGAGATTTAGGCTGGATGTGAGGAAAAAATTCTTTACAATGAGGGTGGTAAAACCCTGGCACAGGTTGTCTAGAGAGGTGGTGGATGCCCCATCCCTGCAGGCATTCAAGGCCAGGCTGGACGTGGTTCTGAGCAACGTGACCTAGATGAAGGTGTCCCTGCTCGTTGCAGGGGTTTTGGACTGGATGAGCTTTGAAGGTCCCTTCCAACCCAAACTGTTCCATGAGACTGTGGGTCTAGGGATTGGATTTTTTTCTCACGCTTTTAACTCTCAGCGCCAGTCAACACTAGAGGGTGCCGAAATGCAGTGCAATACTTGCGAATTCCCAGTAAAATATTTACACGCAAAATACACCTTTTCTAAACGTTGTTGTTTTCATATCTCTCAGGCTTGTCTTGTTTGCATGTTCACCACCATGTTACTATAATACCAGAATGCCTTGAGTTCAAAGTTTCCTTACAATGACAGGAACACATTCCTCTCACCAGCGGCTGGCACCGTCGTAACAAAGACTTTCAAGTGCGCAGATAAACTTTACTCAGCTACAGCAGCAATTAATGTCATGTCCTTGTCTTGCTTGTCCTGGCTTTAGTTGTATGTGCAGGGGTCAGAGGCTAGGGTTTCTATTTCTGTGTGCTGTGCTCTCAGCAAAGTAGGAAGTTAGTAAGATCTTTGAAATGCATTAATCATTCTTAAGCAAGACCTCATGGTGAAATTAACTTTATAGTTCTATTACTTATGTGATGCTTTTGTCTGGGCTGAACACACCTGTGTTCCTCTCTTCAAGCTCATTTCCCCAAAGTCTTGCAGCTACTGTGCTTCAACACAAGGGGAACCAAAATGTAGGTACTAGTAATAGAGGCAGTTGCGTTTTATGAGCTTAGAAATTTACTTCAAGAAATGAGATGTTGTGCCTTTGTTCCTTGGATGGTGAAAATTACAAGATACATAAAAAAGACATATATTTAGGTTGGTTTTACTTTCAAAAGATCAAGAATGCCATACCTTATAGTCCCTACTGCTGGAGAACTGCAGTGTATTTCTACAGTTGGTTTTAGTTCATCAGCCAGCCAGGGATAATGGTGGACCAGATCAGTGAATGTCCTCTGTGTGTGCAAGCATTTGATTAAGTGCTCATAAAAATGCAAATGGTTCTTTGTGTCTTCCTCTTCGGTCACAGTCAGTAATAAACTGAGTTCAACTGCTAGTCTAAAATTCTTGAAAGCAACCATTAATTTGATAATTCTTTTTTTCCTGCCTCAGCAGCTGATTGCAATCACCAGCACCAATGTTTAGACACTCATCTACCTGATTTGTTGTACTGATGATACATATCTAAGTGTATTATTGGTTTCTGCAGTAAATTACACTTCCAAATTGTGCAAGGATTGCATAATCCTTTGCAGTGGATTATATGATTGGAATTACAATTAGATGCTGGGCTAAGAACTCTTATTCTCATATAAAAGGGTTTCTGAAAAGAAGGATAATAATCTAGTCACTGTTGGAGTCTTTCCTGTGTATTTTTAATGAAAGGCCTGTCACTTTTTTTGTTGGAGTAGTGTCATCAGATTAGTGCTGCTTTCTTAACTGTGTCTAATCTCATTTGATTCAAGCATCATGGAATGAAACAGAAAATCAATGTAGCATAGGTTTGTTTAGAAATAAAGGGGGGGTAGCAAATCAGTAAACATCAGTTCATATTTAATTAACTGACAGGGATTTTCTGAAGCTATTAAGCAGTATCTGAACTAAGAAATTGAATGTAGGTTTATATATTCTGGTGTGGAAACTGGAAACTTTAAATCTAACTCTGTTTTCTGGTAAACAGATATTTTATTGTGTAATTTAACAGAAAGTTTGCCTATATATTTTCAGTAGCTCCTTCAGTAATGTGAAGCATTTCTTTTAGATGCCTTCCACCAAGCGGTGAAATCAAAAAGATTAATATTTGCCTCCATTTTTGGATCATTTGCAGGAAATAAAAGATCCTAACAACTCAGAAATTCCTTTACATATCAATATATCAAATGCAAATCAATCGAACTTTGTGGTGTTAGAGCAGTGACCTTCCACCAGACTCGGAGTCAAGAATTTCTGTTTCCAAGGCCTCTCATTCTTGCTGAGCATTTTCCTGGCATAATGTATGGATCTTTTGTGGCATGTTGTTTGCTGGAGAATGAATGAAAGCCCTCTGGCTCATTTATCCTACTGTCTAGCTTTGGATTTGAACTATGATGTCAGAAAAGAAAGTTCAGTGCTCTCACTTTCAATTCTAATCCCCTCATCATTAGGCTTGCTATAGCAGTTCCCTGTTGCATGAATACTTTTTCAACTATAGAACCTAGCATAAGTTTTGGAGAGTCAGTAAAAGTTGAGTGGTTTTGAACAATAGTTAACATTTACTGAATAACATATGGTTGTGCTTTTGAAGCCCTCCATAGTCATCAACATTTTCTATCTTAGAATGAGAAAAAGATCTATGTTTTTAATAATTGCATTTCACTTCCTCCATAGACTGTCCTCCTTTTTTCAGCCTCCTTTGGTTGGTCTCCTTTTGTACTGTCTTTCTCTGAAACACTTGAAATTCGGGTTATCCTATATGCTATTATAACACTGATATAAAAGGTGTTGTAGACTGAAAAACATTGTGGGTTTGCCTTGAGGGTTTTTTTGGGCATTGGGTGTTTGTAGGTTGTTTTTGGTTTTTAAGAAAGGACTCACTTTGTATGCAGATAGATACCATTTAAGAAGAAAAATACTGTTATCAAATAGAACTGTTCTGATTTCTAAATCAAGAAAATAGGGATTTCCTTTGAATAGATTATGGCTTTTTTGTTCACTACATATAAGACATTGATAAAAGTTTCTACATAATTATTTAAAAACTTGCCTTTAAAAAGTACTGATTTGAATTTATAATTAGATCAAAGAGTTGATAATTTCAGTATGATCATTGAAATTGTGCATAGGTTCTGGTTTAAATTTTATATTTACCTTATCAGTTACTGACTTGTATGTAAAGTTCATCTTGCAGAGGCAGAAATATGGGAAACATCGAATCTGGTGCACATTTTGTTAGTAGAGTAAGGAACAAATTCCATGTCAAATATTCTTAGTGGGAATACGTGAGACATTTGTAGTAGAGAATGATCTTTTGTGCAATTATCTTTAATTGGATTATGTCACAGAATTGCCTCATATTTATTAACTTCCTGTTAGGTCTGGATAGCTTGCAAAGAAAATATAACCTTGTTGTGACAGAATGTGCTTTCTAGACAAAGTTTTTTGGAGAACAGAATGAATTCTTTTCAAGTTTTCTTTCTTGATGTAATTATCCAAGAAATGGAAAGGCTATAATCTGTATAGTTTGTAACCTTATTAGTTGATGTTATTAGAGTAGATGGTTACTAGTAACGTTAAAGAAAACCTATAATTACTTTCCATAACATTTTGGACCTTTTTCTTTTCATTAAAGTTACCGAACATATCACTCATTCTACTGAATGTATGAGCTGATTGGGGCATCTCTGCTTCTTATATCACTGAGGTAATTGTCTCAATCTGAGAAAAAGAGTTAAGGAACATCAACAAAGTTGCCCAGCCACGTCATTAGAACTGAGAGCAGAAATTTTCTTTACAATGTTAAGTATATTATGGAAATATTTCTTTGTATTGTAGCTTAATGTACTTAGGAGATTTTAGTGTGGTCCTCTCACAACTGCACAATACAATGATTACTGTGTTGCAGACTTGTGTACTACTTTGGTTAGATTTCTGGATGTTGTGGTCAGTGTTAGTGTGACTTGTAAGGGTAACATGGATACTTGTGCTAATAAACTTCAGGTTTTGCAATGCAGTTCTGTCAGTCTTGAAGCTTGCTTACCCTCTTGTTCCAACAGAGAACAGTCCCTCCCCCACAGTGAGCCTAATCTAGGCAGCCTTCAAAAGCCCCCTAGGACAGGACATGAGCTAGGTTCTGGTTTAGTTTCCTTTCGTGGAATACTACTCTGATGCAGAAGTCTGTGTTGCTTTTGCATGCAGATTTACTGTTGTATTGTAAACACAGAATGTCTTTGAAATAGGTGGAGTATAAATGAAGACAGATATGTCAAAGGAGAGCTGCTGTTACTACTGTGCAGAGCTGTTTCTGTCTTCTTTTGCTCTTCTAATGGCAATACCTAAAGCTTCAGGTAGATGCCAGAGGAAAAGTTGAATGAGTTAAAGCCAGAGCTTAAAAGCACTGAAACACTTCTTTTAGGTTGTATTTAATAAAGCATAAAATTTGTGATGAGTTTATCTGGTAATTGCAAGATTACAGACATAATGAATTCAAAGGCAAAGTAGACCTACAAGTGGAAGCCCAGTGCTTCATGTGCAGTGCATTGGTATTTAATGCAATCCAAGCCACAGCTGTGTCACTCAGGTTCTCAGAATCGGTGCAAATGTGAGGCTTGGCTGAAGCAATAATCTTTACTCTGAATCACAGCTGAGTCTTGTAAATTAATCTTGAGAGCCAGAGTTCCACTCGATGGTGTCCTTTACTGCAGCAGCACGGATTCTGCTGTCTCTGTGCACATGCTGTTACTGCAGCAGATTGCTACACGATATGGTGAGGCAAGGCTGGAAAGCCTTCTGATGAAGAGGCTCAGCACACAGCACAGTGTCAATAGAAGCTTGTTATGAGGAATGCTGCAGTACAGAAATCAGCAGGTAAGGAGGAAGCTCGGTGGTGATGACTGAGAAATCAATAGAATCTAGCCTTCATTTAACGGTGGTGCATGGCTTGAATGTAGCAACACTGTACTGGGGAGTAGGAAGGAAACGGGAAGAGACTGGAAAGAAATCACTAGGTCTATCTGCAGAAAGAGCAGTAAAACTGGTATGTAGCCAGACTCTGTAAAGAATGGAGTTTGCTACCACAAAATTAATCAAAAATACTTTGAACAAATTTGAATTGGCATCGCAAGTTTAGACTGAATCAGGATTTTATGTTACCTACCTGTGGTGGTTTTTATCTGGCACTGGTTTGCTGTATCTTCAAAGGGAAAGGAAATAGTTCTTTGTTTATCAGACTTGCTTTGCATTCACAAAAATACAACTGGTGGGATTTTTGCAAGTTAACTTAGTTGATTCAAAGAGATTCCTGACTTGCCACGGATGTTTTCTCCAGCTGGAACTCGAGTATCGTAACATTTCAGCTAGCTAGCTATTTGGGTCCAAAGTTGTAGTAGAAAAATACTCTTTCTTTCTGCACATATGATCAGATTCTAGAATTTCATAAGTAAAGGATCTGTCTGACTCTTACAGGCAGACTGACTTACTAAGAAAGCTGATGAATTTATGACTCCTACTGCCCTTTACAGCTGAGCTCCCCATAGAGCAGCTTCTGAGCTGTTGTAATTTCTAGCCCCAGTTTTAATGATAAGCAGATATTTTTTTTACTGCTAGCTGTCTCAATGCAAATTACCTAGTCTTTTGAGTGGTAGCTCTAAATATCATGTATGCAAGAATATTCAGTTTAGAAGAGGGAGATAAAATCTAAAATTAAAATAATAATTTTGCTAAAAACTACATTTGTTCCAGCTTTGTGCCCTGTGCTCTATAGATGATCCTTACTGGACAGAATAGTTTATTTTAATAAACCTGCTTATTTGGACTCAATGATCTTAAAGCCTTTTTCCAATGGAAATGATTCTATGTGGGAATTGGGGTTGTTTAGCCTGGGAAGAGAAGGCTCAGGGGAGACATTAGTGCTCCCTACAACTGCCTGAAAGAAGCTTGTAGTGAGGTGGGGTCTGTTTCTTTGCCCAAGTGACAAGGGATAGAACAAGAGGAAACAGCCTCAAGCTGCACCAGGGGAGGTTTAGACTGGATATTAGGAACAATTTCTTCCCCAAAGGGTGTTCAGGCATTGGAACAGGCTGCCCAGTGGTGGAATCACCATCACTGGAAGTGTTCACAAACTGTGTAGATGAGGCCCTCAGTCACACGGTTTAGTGGTGGACTTGGCAGTGCTGGGCAACGTTTTGACTTGGTGATCTTAAAGGTCTTTTCCAACCTGGTTAATTCTGTGATCTATGATTATTGATCATCTTCAGGAAATTCACTGTTTTTCCAGTGAAATTATAAGTTGTTTAAAAAGTAACAAATCTGTGATCAATTTTACTTTCTGAGGGAATTGAATTTACAACTAAATTTTACATTTCACACAAAGTTTATACTTCTATTATTTGTATTGTTATTGTTGTTTTGTATTTATTGTTTGTTATTGTTGTACTGTTAATGTGGCTTTATGAAGGATATCTGGAGGTAGCAGCTAGTATGTTATGTTCTGCCGTAAATCCCTAAGCGGTTCTTACCACTTCATTATGTTTGCTAGGTAACCGGACATCTTAAGCAGTTTTTGCCATTCATTCGTTTTAGAAATAACACCAGGATTTTTTCTAACAAAGTATTATTTGCTATGATACCAGTTTGCTATGATTTTAAAGGAAGAAATATTTTTCTATAAAAGTAATTTAATTTACTGTAAAAAAAGAGTTACAAAATAACCCTTTAGTGTTAAATGAAAGTGCCATGGCCTAGTGCCATGGCCCAGCAGGAACGTAGTTTTCCTGTTTTCTTAGATCTTATCATTAAGTATATTTTGTCACTTTTGTTGGTTTTGTGAGATTCAGTACGTAACTGGAACAATTATAAGCTGAGTAGTCAACATGAAATGTTTTGTCTAGTGTCTTTTCCTCTTTAAATAAATAGAAGTAGTTTACATTAGGCGTTGTGCTTGAAACTGTAAAAGAAAAGTCAACAAAAATGAGTACATAAATGGCTAGGGAAATGTACCAGGTTGGCCTTGCAGTTTGGGGTATCAGACTAATGGGGAGGACTAAGAGGCAGAGAGAAGGAAGGAACAGACAATTCCTTATGTTAACTACACAGTTCAGAAGCTTAGGGCAGCCAAGCAGTAAGAACATATGTATGTGTGAGCACAGGCAGGTTGCAGAGCAGAGAGGCTCAGGCTGTTGCAGAAAAGGAGAAACCAAACTCAGATAAACTGAGATTTTTTTGTTCTAATCCATTTGAATGCAAAATCACTTGGTGGTTTGCCGATTTACTCAAACCACCTTTGTCACTGTCGTAAGCTAAAAAGTTTGATTTAGTGCTGGCGTATGTGAGGAATGCTAAAGTAGTCCTTTCTTTTGTTAACACTGCAATAAGCAGCAATATAGGGGCATAGTGATGCACAGCTTGAAAAGAGAACATCTTTTTCTGTTGGTCATAATTCAGCAAGCACACTCCTGTGTTCTGTTTTGTTGTTATTACTGCTGCCAGTTTGATTCTTAGCACAAGTCTAATTTGGTAGATAGCACCTGGTAACTAGAGTTAACTGGTCAGGTGAATGCCTCAGCCTTTTAAAAGAAGTTACATTATTTGTAGAACAACTTGAAAGAAAGACCTAAATTGCCATAAAAGTTCAAGCACCAGGAAGGAAACAAACAACAGTGGGGCCTGATGCAGGAGCTCTATGTACATGTTCTGAGCAGCCTTATTAAAGTCCCAGCAGCCCTCCTTTTTCCTTTCCATTCTTAAGCGCAGAAGAGGGGAATATGTTTCTTCCGTAATAAAACATTTCAGAAACCCATTGCGGTAGTTAAAGGACTTGAGACAGGCCTTTATTTGAGTGATCCTGCATCAGCACATTTAAAAAGTGCCCTTTCAGCAGGGGGGCAGTGGTGTGTTTTGTTTTGTAAAAGAGAACCATTTCACATATCCAGTTTAATGTTTGCAAGGTCAAATACTAGACTTGGTGTGATGGAGGTGAATAACTGCTGGGTTGATCTGGCTGTGGAACTGAAAGGAGCAGGACTAGGATTTTTTAAATTGGATTAGTCTACAGTGAAATTTTAGTTGGGAATCACAGCCGTAACTTCATTTTCTCTTGATCCCCTCTCCTCACAGAGAGCTTAGTATGCTAGCCTTAGCCAGATTCTTGATTCGATGGGATACACGTTTACAGTCTGTTCCTGTTGGGTGCATTATAGGCTCTGCTGTTCAAGCTGAGCAGCTGATGAGTCTTTCCAACAGTGCATACTGGCTCAAGTTCAGCATTGCACTAACACTTAGGCTGCTTGTGACTGGCTTTAGGTGCACATAGAATGAATTCCCATCATGCTACAAAAGACAACATAGACATACAGAAAGACAAAAGACTTACTAGACTGTAGTGATCAACACTTCCCGTTGAAGTGTATGATGATCTAAGTTCTATTTATTTATTTATCTAGAGTCTGCATCACATAAATACACTTATAATTTGCAAGAACATCTGTGGGGATGTCGAATCGTACCACAAGTGTATCAGTCATTTTAGAGGACAAGCTTATTCTTATAAAAGTATTGTAAGAACATAACTATATAGGGATACTTATTATCTCTGTTAATTGAGTAAGGATTTTCAGAGACTTTGGTTGTCTCTGTATCTTTGTTTAAATAGGTTTTGATTTTCTGTTTTCTCTGCACATACTGTCTTTTAAGCTTATTTATACTTTTGCTACCCAGGACATCTGTGACAATATGTTCCCATTGAATAAGATTGTGTGAAAACCTGCTGCTTCTGTTTTAGAGCCTTTGGTTAGCTTAATAAACAAAAATATGTTGATGTTATGAAGTGGAGAAAGTTACACTTCTGTTATGTAAGGAAGGTAAATGAAGGGTGGTTAGTCTATGCCCTCCATAAGCAGTACGTAATGCTGAACCACTATCTTAGTTGTTTCTTGTGAGCTACTGATGATAGGTATTGCCTATCTACCAACTGAAAATACCTGATTTGAAGTCTGACATAAGGATAAAGTAGCTCCCATGTTTGTAGTATTATTTGTGAAATGTATGGAAAACAGAACTTGTATCACAAGGAGGAAACCCAACAGACACATTCCACATAACTGAATTAGGCTGACACAATAGCCTGAGAGACACACTTTAATTAGCTGTGAATGGTAATCTGCTGTGTGGTTGCTGAGTCAGTGTGTCTTAAAATCCCGGTTAGTAGATTAGTAGATTTTGTAGACTCTTTATGTAAGCATTGGCCAGAACAGCATATACAAGTTGGGTAATGTTTTGTGTTTTTCACTGTAGTCTCTGTGGATTTGCTAAATGTGGGGCTGACCTAAAAAATCCAGGTTAGAAGTACGACTTCAGTGCCTAGCCTGCCAACAATATTCATGCAAATGGTTTCTTCTCAAAGAATTTAGTATCCTTAAGTCCTTCACAACAATTTGTCAAAATTTTACCAAAAATACTGTGATTATTATAGCTTAAAGCAATGATTTGAACAAGGAAACATGAAGCAAATCAGGGATCAAAATGAATGGGAGTCTTGATAGTCTGCTCAGTATATTGTGTGGTGCTGCATATTCCTACTAGTTCTGTCTGCTCTGAGCTATTATCGTAAAACCCACTCCTCTAGGTTCAGGCTGAGCAGCATGTGTAATGTCTGTGACAGTCTGAGCCCTTGGAGATGGAACTGGTTGAACAGAGTAGCCTATTCAGATAAATGTAGGGGGTTCATTCACATGGAAATCATTCCTGGCGCAGTTGATAGGAAGTATGAGTGAGAGAGGACACAACAAGGAGCTGCAGAGAACTGCACTCCCAGCACCAGTAAATCAGCAGAGCTTTGTTATTCACTATACGTGTAAGTTACTCTACAGCACAGCATCACCCCCCAAAGTTTTAAGAGATAGTGGTGAGACCTAGTCCTGCAGAAAAAGATTGCTTTAAATTAATTTGAAACCTAATTCTCATTTATGTGTATAAATAAACAATGTCGTGCCATTATAGCAGCAAACTTTAAAGTCAAGTTCTTTTCCTTGAAAGTCCATAGATGTTTTTCTATAGTACTGAAAAGTTGGACGAGTCTAGTTTAAAGAGAGTGGGGAAAAAATGCAGCTAGCAAGTACCAGGAGAAGCCTAGGAAATGTTTTTCTGAATTTTGCTGGGTCAGATGTGCTCCCACTAGGAGGAGTTGTCATCATATACTTACACTGTAAGAGTGTAAGACTTGTGCTTTAATTACTTAACTCATAAAATGTAACTTATAGTTACAATGTGAAATACCTATAAAGTTCACCTATATCTTACTGGCTTGTTGTACTTACTGCTAGTGGATATCAATTTAAATAAGAAAGAAAGCTTGCAGTTTGTAATGCCTTACAAGCACACTTATATCTGTCCTTGCATTTAGGGCAAAAGTTGAGTGCATTTCCTGGAGATTACGGTTTATTTTCCATGTTGTGTTTTGCATAGAATATTGTGATAACTTGAGAACTTTAGAGTTTTAACTTATGTTTTAATAGTCACAGTTAAGGGAAAAGCTTGAAATGAAATGTCAGGATATCTTGAAAGCCCCAGAAAGAGGCAAGAGAGGGAAAACTTAAATCTCGTTATGTGCATAGCTTTAAGATTTTTGGTTTAGTTGTTTTAAGTTGCAAATACTGATTATGACTTAAAAATGTGGTGGTTTAGAAGTTCTAGTGGGACATATGTTCATTTGTATTATAAATTCAATGTAATACTGCTTGGATTGAACTGCTTGCTGCTTTTGATCTGTTTGCCACTCAAGTGTTGCATGATAGTGGTATACTTGATGGTACAGTTTTGCTTTGTTTCCTAATACTGTTTTCTAATACTCATCTCTTCATTAAATCATGAAATAGGATTCAAGTAAAATGTATGTTTTGGTAGTTTCTCAGTAATACAATTTCTGCATAGACTCCTGTGGGATAAAGAGACGGAGACCTTAATCGAGCTTGTCCTTTCACTAAGAGAAGGGGACTGCTTTAGATGTATATCAATGTGGTATGTTCAAAAGAGTTTCAGATTGCTCTAGAGCAAAAGAAGACAGATACTTAAATCTCTTGGGTATCACAAACTAGAACTGAAACTTTGCATGCAGCTTTATTATTTCTCTTGTCTAAGGGCCTTGATTTTTTCACTGAATCAAACAGCTACAGTGACTTACAGTGCTTCCACTCCCCAGCTGCCTTTCCCATCTCTTTGCTATAGTTGTTTCCACAACATAGTTGGCAGAAGTAAGAAAGCCTGTGCCTCACTTGCTTTATTTCATCATCCAAGGTGGAATAAAAGGGTGTGTGTTTACATGCCGACTGTGATCTGGATGGCAGAGGAGTCCATAATCTGTAGCAGAATTTGAGAGATTTCATGTCTCAGATTTGCACTTCTGCTGTTTGACCACTTCACCCTCATTGCTTGCTTTGTGCCAGCACAAGCCTTTCTATGGCTGTACAGTGAAGGAAATAAGAGACCTGATTTGACTTGAGATAACAACCCTTTCCTCTGGGTCATTTTCTCTGCCAGATCAACTCTTTGATCCCTTCACTGCACGGTTAAGCAAATGCTAGTGCTGGCACAGCAAACAAATCAGTGCAAGGGAAGAACAAGCATCTCAAGTTGGAGGCTAGTAATAGGTGACAGCTATGTAAACTGGCTTCAGGAGTGCTGCTGCCAGACATGTAACCATCACTGAAAGCAGCTGAAGACTGATGGTTGTAGTGAAACGAATTTGATGGAAAAAAGCAAAGCTCTGTTTAGACAGTCTATTGGAATATGAATACATTTGTTCTCTATTCATTTTTTACAGCTTTATTCACATCTCTTGAAAGTACAATAGCTACAGGTTTGATAGAACTGTAAGAAAATTGTTCCTTTACAATATTTTAAGTGAGCGTTTGGTATAGACAAGGTTTGCCTTGTACGTCACAAACATTGCCACAGTTGTGAACAATAAATCTCCATTATCACACAACGTCATGTGGGACAGTGCCAAACCATCATTGCAGCATTAGCCTTTTTTGCATTATGTTCTTATGCTTTGTTTTCCCCTTTCCATACTTGATGCCTTCTGCATGTGGTTTGTACAAAGGTCATGTATCCATCTATGCCATTTTTTTAATAAGGTAATTCTTCCACTGTAAGACCTTTTTTTGACAGAAGTCTGGAGATGGAATCTGACTGTAGTAATTATTACATGATGAGGAGTTGTTGCCTATTATTTCTTTTCATGCAGAGTTAACCAAAACTTCAAGGCTTTGCATGTTGTTCCTATCTGAAGAAAAAAAAAAGGTGGTGATAGCTTACATCTGATGTCTTCCAGTTCATATGCAATGTACCAAGCTCTGTTTCTGTGACTGGAAGAGGATTGACACACTAGGGGAAACAGATTTTTCAGTCATAGTTTCCCACTACTTTCAGCCACAGTCCTTGGCCCAAGAAGTGCTTTTTCTGTACTGTCTAGTGCACAGTGCCAGTGTTTGTTTGATCAGTGTCTGACACTGGTTCTGCTGATGGATTGCTTTCCAGGTATTTTTGCTGCCTCTGTCTCTTGCCCTAACTTGCAGATGCCCTCCCCTTTTGCTGTCAGTAAAAATGGAAATGGCTTTATAATACACTGGTTTTGATCAGTGCATTACCAACCTAGAGCCTGGTTGGTTTAGGAGAACCACACTCAATTCCTAACTAGAAAATTACTGGCTTTAGTTTAAGGCAGTAGAGTAGAACAGATTTCACAGTAACTGTGGCAGTTTACCGTTGCTATATTAACAAATCTCAGGGAAGGTTACATTTCTCGCTAAGATGTTATCACTGCCATAGACATGAAATGAACTTCGGGTCATTGACCGGTGTCTCTGACTTTCCCACTCTGCATTTAGTATTCCTTTTACAGAACAACTGCTGAGATTTTTCCAAAATATACAATTTACTGTCTTAAACTGTATCACTGGCAACATGCTTTACACAAACTGGCAAACTGTGTAAAGAAGGGAGAGGAGAAACAGAAATATGATCTGAGCTGCAAAAGAAAAGGTAGTTCTTTTGTGTTAAGATGGTAAAATCTCTTGAGACGTGGCATCACAAGCATCAGGACCGCGTTCAGCTTTTCTAGCTTTTCATTCTATCTACTGCATTCAGAAACTGGCACTCCAATGGCAGAAGCTTTCTGCCATTCAAATATGCATTACAGTAGAACATTCAAGAAATACCTGAATTGCTTAGTTAAGCGTGAATGGTTGTGATCAGCAAGGAGAGCAGACCTTTGGCCGGTGTCATTACTTTGTACCACAGCACAGGCCCTCAGGTGTATGGAATGTTGTATGGGAAGATTAGCTTTATTGAGGCTGTTGATTTCAGTGATGCCAGAGGAAAATCAAAGTACATCTGAGTCCATCTGAAAACAAAACTGATGGGACCTTGGTTCAAGGGAGCTAGTTAGGAAGGTATACCAAGTTCAAGTGATAAAATTCCTTAAGACAACTCTTACTCATGCAGGTGTCCAATAAATACTTTTTTCCGGAGAAATGATTGTGTCACAGCAGGAAGCTAGTCTTTATTTGGAAGTACAATAAAAGCCAATTTTGCTGAAGTAGATAAGAGAAATAACTTTCCAGATGAGATGAAATTGCTGGCTCACAAGAGTAACTGGCCAGAACAGGATTATACCATAATACATGGCTTGCTCCTTGTCATGTTAAAGCCTGAATCCCTAAGGGAGTCTGAAAAAACAGCATGAGTCCCTGGAATACTTTCTATATCCATACGGTGATTTAGAATAACTCAACCTTGGTGTCTTTGCAATACATGCATATGGAATTTTCAAAAATGACAGTGAAGCTAATCTGGCAGAATCATAGCTGAGTTGAGTCCAGCTTGTGTCTGGAGTTTAACAAGCGAACATCAGCAGCAGAATCTTTTGATAGTTCTGGGATATTGTGATAGAAGAAGGAAGAAAACTAGTGAATTATTGGCAAAGCATTGCAGTATGAACAGTTGGATTTAAAAGCTACATATTAAAATACCTTTGTCTATGCTTTCCCTTCAGATATTCCCCAATATGTATGACTGCAACTGTGAGCATGATTTCAAGATAATACAGAAAAGTACCCTGAAAATAAAAGCCAAGTTCAGCTCAGCAGATCAGAGTGCCACTGTAGAAACCTCCCACTGTTATCCATTTGATAACTTTTTGGGAGCAATTTCATTTCACAAAAGCCTATGAACAGCTGGTGTTCAGAAACAGAACGGTACAAAAAAAGGTTGGATTTGAATTGTTTATTTTAATGTAAAAACCCCTGAAATTATATAAATACGTGGGTAGTACTACAAAGCCTTCTGCGTAAGGATTTCAGAATACCATAACTTCATTCTTGAGCTTGTTAAGTAGTAACAGAAGAAAAAGTCTCACAGAATCAATAAAAGCAACTCATGGAGTAACCGTGGGGTTTTCCCTGACTAAACCTATGATGATCTCTTTATTGCAGGAAACTTGAGATGTACAGAAGGTGACAGTGTTTAGAATGGGTAAATAGAACGTAGGTCTTGTATTGCCCTCCAATACGTCAGCTATCTTATGTCTTTGTTTATGTCATTCCTCTGGAAAGGAAGGATATTCTTTTCTTAGTGGGGGAAAAAAATATATGCCCAACATCAGCCACACACCTTGCTGGTGTGTTTATAACTGTATTCTCAAAAATGTTGGCAGTATTTGCCCTAAGCAACAGTTAATTCTAATTTTCAGAAATAAAACTAAGTAGTGTTATAGTGAAAGAATAATAGGAAACTCCTGCCTAAAACCAGTTGTCATATTCATATACATATATATATACATGTGTATATATATATATATGAGGAGTCTTCTACAACTTATTGTGTAATTCCACTTTAGTCTTAACCTTGATCAGGCTGTGAATATATCTCATGTCCTGACCACTAGTTTGTACCCTGCATCAAATTAACAATTTAATATTGGTTAAATAAGAGATGTTTGAGTTAACGTTTCTGTTGCCTTTTTGCACCAAAACTACCATTACAGAAAGGTCAGGCAATTAGTTATCTTGTGGGAGAAAGGAGATTATTTTTTGTCCCCCTTCAGATGTAGGAACAAATTTTTCATTAAAATAGTAGGGAAAAATCTACATAGGCATCAACAAAGACTTAATAGCACATAAAAGTATGCCAGAAAGTAATCCCATTCAAAGGTGTAAGTGCAGTACATTTGAAAACACTGCATCTTGTATCTCTTAGTATCCTGTCATATAAGCTTAACTAATTTTCTGCTTGCACTTGTATTTCCTTTTATATGAGAGTTTGGAGATGGAGGGGTTATTGGGGGTGGGGGGTATGTGTCATTTAGCATAAATTAATAACAGAGCAAATGCAGCTAGCCAAGTAAGACAAGTGAGATTAGATAGCCACTGTTTATCACTATTGCTTAAAGAGAATGTTGCTCTGTGGAAATTCTGGGATTCCTTTCATGCTTAGTGTAGGATTTATCTTTGTTCTGGAATGGTAAGTGTGGTCACTCTCCACCAATTCTTGTAGATATTGTTTAATTGTAAGTATTCCAACTGAAATGTAATATTTTTAGTCTTCAAAATTATTCCTTAAGAAGGTGTTAAACAGTTTTGAAAACAAGTTCCTTTTTGACAATAAAATTGAAGTCTGTGACTGAATTAGAGGTGTATGAACCAGAGAGGTATCTATCCACAGTTTTACTAATGTCCTAACCAACTGTGTTTTCCTTTTATCTCTCTGAAAATCATATACCTTTCGTGCTGACCATCTTGCAATCTGAAAGTACCTGCTTAAAGCAAGCCAGTAAATGAAAGATTTCAGTGGTTGAGCTTGTCCTCGCCTCACACAAGAATGTTCTCTGTGGCTTTAACATTCCTCAGAGAAATTCTTTTGTGGTGCGTCCACTAAATGTTGAGATTTTCTGGTCAACGTTACTTCACAAGATACTCTCAGTTACTATACTGCCAGCATTCTTTGAACGTGTGCTTGTCATCCACAGCCTGCAGTATTTTCACAATGATAAAAACCATATAATGAAGCAATTAATATAGCAGAGTATCCCAGTGGATGAGAGAGGGATTTCACAATGTGATTTGTGAACTAGCAGGTTTGTTCTTTAATAGCTCATGAAGTGATGAACTCCAGGATCACACCTTATGCGATATAGTGTTGTATGTGTCTCTGAAGTGTAGCCATTTTGACTTGTTTCCAAGGTTGGC
Organism: Nestor notabilis; assembly: GCF_000696875.1. NCBI lineage: Eukaryota > Metazoa > Chordata > Aves > Psittaciformes > Psittacidae > Nestor > Nestor notabilis. The sequence continues at coordinate 16,085 of NW_009921261.1, read as the reverse complement.
CATTGAAGAAGTTCATAGTAGATTCCCAAAAGGTGTCTGGTACAAAACATTGTGTGTCTTACAGTACTTGTTCTAATTTAAATGCTTTTAAATTATATCGAAGAATGTATTGTACTTCAACACAGTACTGCTACTGTGGCCTACCTTTCTGCAGGACAGTATTTTGGGGTTTGCAATTTGTAGTTTAAAAAATGAAAAATGGAAGCTTCAGCACTTTTCTAGTGTTCCAAGAACTCTAAATACGCTAAACAGCTTTGTCTATGTGACAGAAAGCAACACTGGCTCTTTGCAGATCATTACAGCTGGGCAGCTTCTTGTCATCTGTTCAGAGTGGACAGATGTGTTGGAACAAGTGATCTGTGGCTGGAAAGTCATCATTCCAGTTTATTTATAGAGAACTAATGAGCAAGTACTTTTCCTGAAGCATAGAGGAGAGGAAAATCTTCAAATAAAAGAATAATACATATAAAAAATGTACGATTAAAGACGCTACATGCCTGAACATGAGTATATTCTGCTTCTGGCATCAGTGCTCTGATAGGAAATGTTTAGGTCACAAAGTACAGGTTTAGAATTGGGCATCCTTGAATTTATTTAGGATATGTTCAAACTTGCAAATCTCAAACTCGGCTATTCTTTGGAAGCTTAAATGTTTGTTTATGTAGATCTTGCATAACTGCTTACATAGAGCAGTGATGATTGGAGAATATTTTTTGTGTCTTTTTTGTCTTCCTGTGTCTATCATGTCCATCTTAATGTCTATCTTTTATTTCATTTTAGCACTGGAAGAAAGTTACAAAGAGTGTTTTTATTTACAGATAATTCAAATTCAGATGTCATCATATAATCATAGAGTAGGTTTGGTTGGAAGGGACCTTCAAAGCTCATCTAGTCCAACCCCCTGCAATGAACAGGGACATCTTCAACTAGACGAGGTTGCCCAGCCTGGCCTTAAGGAAACAATGTGGATGTAGGAACTGCATCATGATGGAGACCAAACTGTGAAAACCTCTCAGTTGCTTTTCTTGTAGAAATACTTCATGACAGGTTGGCTTCAGTTATGCTCATATCTTGGACAAATACCCACCACACAATCTTTTTAATTTTGACTGTCTTAAGAATACACAGTTTCAATCACTTCATATTCCTACAGATAACACTGCTCCTTTGCTATTCCTTTTCATTTTATACATTGTCATGTGTTACATATGTAAGAAGAATGGCATTATCACTGAGTTAGCATATTGAGGAACATTCTCTTGGAATACAAAGGCTGACTGTTTTTAAATTAGTACAACTGTATTGAGTGATTAATTCAGCTCTGAGAGCTAACCAGAATATAGTCTTCAACATTCCCTGTTTGTATGAGGATTACAATGGAGCAATGAATTAAATGTAATAGCCTTAATGCTTGGGTAACTGCGTATTGCCAAGCAGCCAAGGAAGTATTAATTTCTCTGGCCATAATGGTAGAATTTCTATGCTATTAACAGCTTTATGAGTTGTTCAGTCATTTGTCATTCCTAAGCAGTAGTATTTGTAATGAGGTTTTGTTTTTTTCAGAGTCAAAGGCATTGTGCAGTGAGGGAATAGATAATGAAGTATCTCCAATTTCTAACTGGCTGACCCAGCTTGGTCTTGCAGAATATCGCACACTCTTTGAACAATATGATGCCATAGAGGTAGGAACTGGCTTTTTCAGTAAAATTTTTGAGAAAATGTCAAGCAAATGATTTAATGAAAGTGATTAATGTTCTAGAATATGATGTTGGAGCAAAAACCCTAAAGGCTGATAGTTTGCATTTGTCTAAGGAAAGGAGGAAATAAAACCAATGCCTCTTGTAACTGTGTACTAAAATTTACAGAGAAAGTCATTTACTGGAGAGCTAAGCAAAATTAATATTTTACTGTTTCTAGTGCTGCTTGCCCTCTATTAGTCATAGCTATCTCAGATGGTAACAAATGCACATGTTCACTAGAGTAAGAACACAGAAATAACTTTTGCTCTGTAAAAGTTAACAAATTTCTTTCTTAAAATTCAGAACTAGATAAAATACAAACTTATGTGCCAATTGTTATGTAAAGTTGTTTCTAGGTAAATGGATACTATGTGGCTTAAGAATAATCTCTATTGAGCAAATACCATGTTACAGAAGGGCCTTTCATTAGTCATCTTGAAGATGCCTAGAAATTTATTTAGAAATTCTTAGGAAGCCCTTTTCCCACAGGTCTGTCTTGATCAAAATTTTCTCTTATTGTCCATTTTATCATCCATGTACAAATTTATTGAATTTACATACTATATCATCAATTAAATGCTGCTTTGACCTGTTTTAGTTCTCTCACTGTATTGCCAATTCAGAACATCAGTGTAAAAAAAAAATCAACTGAATATTCTTATTGAGTCAAAAGATCTTCGGATTCACTTTTAAACAGTTTTTTTCTTGCCAATAATCAAAGTTTCATGAAGTAGCACTGAAGCGTAGTTAAAACTCGTTTCAGTGTCACATCCGTGCTGCTGCTGTACCAGAGTTCTTAGTATCGTGGTAATCTCATAATCCAAGCAAAATAAAAATAAAGAGATTTTAAAATATAAGTAGAAGTTGTCACAACTAGGGAAAGGACAACATTTTCTGCTTTCCCCAAATGGACTCAAGTCAGTAAGACAGAAGCATGGTGTTCAAGGCCAGGTTGGACAGAGCCTTGGGTGACATAGTTCAGTGTGTGGTTTCCCTGCTCATGGCAGGTGGGTTGGAACTAGATGATCTTAAGGTCCTTTCCAACCTTAACTATTCTATGTTGGAAAGTGTTGTTATATCATTCACACTCATTGTATGAGACAGAAGACATAGAATAGACAGTAATATAGAACCCTGTGACAGCTGTTTTGACAACCAACAAACACACAAAAGCCTGCAGCAAAGACACTTTACAGTTTATGAAGCCTGGAAGCCGCCTGAAACGGTTTTTGCTGAAGTGTAAAACTTAAAAATAGGCTTAGTGCATCATCCTGGATACAACAGACTTTTTTGAAGGTCAAGGCCATGAGTCAGAATTTCAGTTCTGCAATATCTGTAGATTGCAAGTATTGTATCATTTCTTAGTTCCTCAGCCAAACTGAGCATTTTCCTAACCCAGAACTTTAATTTGAGAAAACACCTGACTTAACCTGATTTCACGTACTTACTAACCTGCTTAATACAAGGACATATGCTCAAGAATCACATATAACCAAGCTTCTAAGTTCTTGGAAGTCTGAATAGTTTTCTTTGATGTCTTCTACTTTTAAAAATAATTACTAATAACTATTTACACAGGGGTTTTATCTCTGCAGTAGCAGGTATGATTATAGTAATTTTTCTGAGGACAGTGATGCACAGTTTCTTGAATTAAATTGTTCTTAGCTAAGTAGTAAATTCATGGCAGTAGAAGACAGAGTTCTTGGGTTTCAGTCAACTGCTCTTGCCAGGTTTTAAGCCAGACCAGAAGATACTTAAGATCTTGAATGAAGAAAGTAATTTCATGGCAGGAAGCTTCTCCCTGACAAATAAGATTTCCACACACGAGTGTTGTCTGCTGTAAAATGCAGCAAGATCTTTAAACCTACTAAAAAAAACCCCAACCCAGAATGTGTCTATAAAAGCTCCCACTGGGTTACCCTATGCATATGCTGTTCAGTACCACAGGTAACACTAGTCCTTTTTGTGTTGTTCCTTACAAGCTTTTTCGTAAAGTCTGAAGAATGGGCATACTGCATTTGTACTTCTTTGTGCGTGTTTTTTCTTGGAAGGATGACTTTGGGGTTTAGAGTGGAGGATGTTGGGATTTTTTGAGAGAAGCAGAGGGAGCCTCTGTCACTCTTGATAAAGCTGAGAAGTCTTTCTACTGAAATGTGAATGCATCATTAGAACCAATTTTAGCATTTGGGTAAAGCTTGAAAGGGATAAAGTAAGCATAATAATTATTCAACTTCTTTCTTGCATCTCAGTAGATACTTATGAGGTATCATTTGAGAAAAAATTTAATATGGCATCTTAAGGCACAGCTATATTTCTCTAACAGCTTTTGGAACAGTTACAGCTAGTGACATAAAAAAGTAGGTTTTCAGCAATTAGAAATCTACTTAGTCTAAATCAAAGAATTTCAGGCTTTTCCAGTGGTTTTAGTTTGAAAGAGAGATTCTAAAATTACCATTTCAAAAACAGTGGCTCACTTAGAGTAGGAATTCTGTGTCAATTGTCTTATTTACACAGTGAAACAATGTGACTTTTGTATTTTAGGATCCTAGGCCTTACTTGTCGAATCTCCATTAGAAAAGGTCAGTTTTAGTAACATGACTTACCAGTAACAAAAGGGAGTACATCCTATGGATTTATCCCTATCAGATTTAGAGCGAAAATGCAGAACCCTAAAAATGAAAAGAAATACATTTGATCATAAATTTTCTGCTTTGGATGTGTTTTCTTTTGCTGTGAAAGGTGTCGTCCTTAAATGAAATGTACATACTTACAGTTTGTTAAATTGAAATTTTGTACTGGCTTCTAAGTAATGCATTGAGCTTATTTTGAAAAATCAAATAGTAGTGATTTTGTGGCAAGAAATGGGACTAAAAGAGAACAGTTAGGTTTGATTACCCAAATACACTATCTGGAAATTCATATTCTTCAAAAAAGTGTCACAACCCATGTTATCCATTAATTACAGTGAATATCCTCTTGATGATATAAAGTTTTCCTTTCCACTATTACTGTACCATTCAGTTCACTCTGAGATTTATCTTTCTTCATTAGCTTAAGTGCAATTGGCATACTAGCACTTCTTAAAAACTATTGTTCAATGGAGTCATAACTTTTAGAAACTCTCCAGCTATCTTGACCACTTCTGTTTTGAAAGAAAAAACTTGTAGACAATGAGTTAATGCTTTAAAAGAGAAGTTCTCCATTGCTTCAGTGACATAGCTTAGCACAACAAAGAGGCTATGCTTACATTTGCTATTACATAGCTTACAGTTTCAGAAACAGCAAACCCGTCTGAAAGAAATTTGAATTATCCTGGACTAGTAGGTATAGTATGTTTCTTACTCTGGCATTTGCTACAGGACTTACTCCATCTTAGAGAAGCTGGTCTTAGAAAAATGGGAATTGAGAATCAAGTCCACTGAACACACATCTTTTCCAATATCCTGCTGCTTCAAGATGTAGAAAGACAGATGAGATTTCCATGTTGTCTCTTAAAAACTGAGAGAGTGAGTTAAGGCAAATTTTCCTGTCATAAAAAGGTGATAAACTAATACTCTGATTCAGCCTAGGATACTGCTCTGAATATAGATCACGGGTACTTTACACATAGAGTAAGAGGACTAGCTAAACATTAATCTGCTGGCAGGGTTTCTAAAGATTACATTACCTGTATTTTTAATGGGTTTTAGAAGTTCTCATTTAGAAAAGGTTCCACTTCTATTTTGCTTTCTATTGCTCTCACAGCCTTCAGCTTAACAGACCATAATTGATGGAAGGCTGTGTTGCAAATGTCTTTCTCTTGGACATTTGGACAGATCATATCAAAAGGTCTAAACCAAGCTATTTTGCATACATGTCACCTCATCCCTAGGTGATGAGGTGTGGAGAGAGGAAGAGTGCTTATACAAGTAGTCCTGGCCCTCTTTTTCCATCTGGGATTTTGCTGTGAATTAACACTTGATCACTAAATCTTTTGTTGCTTTTATGATGCTTTTATCAGTTCAGTATTGAAATTCAACTCAAGTGCATGAGAGTTGGAAGAAGCACTGTAAGACTGTCTATTCTGAGTGGAAAGATGTAGTGATGTTATTCAACTATGACTTACTGTACAGGATATTTTGAGAATAGATAATAAGATAGGAGTATTATGCAGTCTGCCCAATAATTCTAAAGATCACTGCCTAAGGCTTTTCAAGTTTTATGTGAAGCAATGATTTACTTTTCTTTTACCCTCTCTTGGTCAAGATAAAAAGACTTTTGGAGCACATGTAGATATCAGATATTCATAAAATGTGTTTAGGTACTCATAACTTTACAGAAGAAGCTAGAACTGGTTGTGTACAAGTGGATCAGTGTATTGTCTCATGTTTTCTGAGTTCAAAATTAGTTTACTAATTACATAACTTCTACAATTGATTTAATTCTTAAAACATGAATATAAACATGACATTTTTGTAACTGCTTTTGTGAACAGCTTATGAAATTACTCAGATTGATTACTGCAGTGAAACTACATGTATTGCAATTAGAATTGATTTTCATGTGGCTTTAGGAGTGCATTTTGTAACCTTTTCAGGTACTGGGGTGAGAAACATTACAATTCTCAATGTAACTTTTTTCAGAGGAAAGGACTATTCACTGTGGTGACTTGATTTAGGTAGCTATGTAACATTTCAATCAACTCACTGGAATGTTCCAAATGCTGCTAATACAGCTACAACTCGTGATTGTTCAACTTCAGATATATTGAGATAAACCTAATCTTTCTGTGCTGTTGGTGATTTTGGTGAATTTGAATTAGACGTTTTATCTCCAAACTGGAGTGTATATGGTTTTTGACCTCTGGATATGTGTCTTGCAGGGTGACAGCATGATACCACTTGTTTTTTTTGGCAGATAAGTGCTAGAATCCTTTAAGCTAAGTTCTAGTAACAGCAGTGCTGGTTCATATTTTTATGGGCATTCATCTTGGTGAGCAATGTTTTCATTCACTCTCTGGTTTTGGCTAATGAAAATAATTGTGTAATTGAATTATGTGCTTGAAAAAATAGAGCTAAATTGATCTTTGAGTTGTTCTGTTTACACCATGATATTTACATCCTAGATAGCTTTGCCTATTGATATTAAAGAATTGTGGGAAGGCTGCAAAACAGATCGATTCAGTTAGCCATACATGGGTGCAGACTGCTTTGTTTTCACAGTAGGAGCTAATGGTTGTTATCTAGTCTCCAGTCTATTATGACATGGTTTTGTTTTGTGTCTGTCTTTGACAGAGTGCTGTGTCTAGGAGCAAAGTGCCTAATCAGTTATGCTGAAATGCTTTTTTTTCCAGCACTGAACCTTATTGAAGTCAGACATTAGAAAAAACATCTTTATTTTGTTTAATCTTCAGTTCTATTAAATAAATACTAATGTCCTACTAATGTACTTACCAGCACAGACCAAAGGTTATACTAATCAGTTTACTGTTATCTTGAGCTTCAAACAGCAGCATCACAATTGTTGCTGGTTCAACAGTTTACAGACAGTGCTTGATGTGATAAGTCACTTTAATACGTAAGCATTTTCAGAAGGTTAATGTTATAGGACTAAGCTTTTCGTTGTACACTGAAGTTAAGTTTTGGAGAATTTTGTCAAAACATTTTCTGTCTTCTAAGCTGTTATCTGGTTCTGCAACAACTTTGAACAGAATGTGTCTGGGTACGCTAAGATTTGGATTCACCCCATCTAACTAGCTGCTCAGGCTGTGTTTCCACAGTAATTGGTATCAAGGTCTGTGCACTGACATAATGCCCAGCAACACATTTGACCTGGATCAAATGTGTGCACATGGTCGCCTATCTGTTGAATTAGGCAGAGTACACAATACAAAGTTCACTACCTTTACGCTTTTACGCTATCTTTATGCCAACCAATGGTAGGGGAGTGATGAGAATAACTGGTTTGACGCAAGCAGCCTTAGCTAATAGGTGGAAAACCAACCATTCAAAATTGTGGAAGCACTTCAGCAGAATTAATTTTATAGTGGATCAGTGCTTTGAATAATGGGGCTCTGATTTTTTTGATCAGTAATAGAAAACTGAAAGGCTGCTGTGCCACTGAGTTTTGACTTTAATTGAAGCTGGGGTTCCAAAATGCCAACCTAAGCAGCCTGTGCCCTCTTCAGCTTTCCTTTAGCTGCTTTTTCTCATCTCTGTATTTTCCCTTTTGTTGTCAGTAAAGCTGTCCTGCAGCTGCATTGTGAACCCACTGGGAAATTTATCTGTCTGAAAAACAACTTTTTTTACCCCCCCTCATGTTCGTCCAGATCAAGTCCCCATGTCAGTTCACTGTTCAGCTGCACAAACACTTGTATGAGCAGCCAAGGAAGAGACAGCAGGCCTGGTGACTGAAAGAGCCCCACTGCTTAAAGGGAAACTGCAGCTGAAGGTGTTCTATGACAAGGCAAGTCACTCTGTGCTCCTCTCTAGGTATTAGAAATACACAGGTTAATTGAGCAGATAATTCAGTCCACTTTCAGTTTGAATTACCTTATGTAGGTGCTTATATTTTTTTGTTGATTGTAGAGGTATCCCCAGATGGCTGACTTCCTGGCACATCACTCAGGAATGCTGACAGCTGCTGGAGTGAAATTAGGCCTAAAAGCTACAACTACAGTTGGCTTGGAACACTTCATCTTTTACTTTGAGTGCAGCCTTACAAATTTGAAGAAAGTGTTTGTTTCCTTTTTTCTAAATTCTGATGATCTCAAAATTTGCTTGGGCCTTATCACTATATTTCATTTCCTTGCAAATCAAAGTACACAAGTGGAAAAATGTTTCCAAATTCTGCAAACTCTTCAAAAGAGCAAAGTTGTTACCAGTTCTGAACATACTTCCTACCACTGTTTCATGAACAGAAGGCCACATGGCTGTGTACTCAGTCAAACTGATAGCTGCTCAAGTCCAGGATCTTGGATTAGTAGATGGCAGAGTAGATGTCAAGTGAAACAGGTAAGAGCGCATCAATCCATAGTGATGCTTTCCCAGAATACTTTCTCAGCCTCTAAGCATTCAGTCTAACAAAAATGAAGTTTCAAAAAGGTATGAATGTGAAGAGCCATAAATAGTCTTTCTGCAGTCCTTTTGCTTGTAAGTTGACTTACTTTTAGAAGTGTACTGCAGCACATTTTGGATCTTGGTGTCCTGCCATCTATGCCATTCATGTATTCATAGCATGCTGTGACTCCTTTAAGATGTACCTTTTGTTTCCTGTTCCAGAGAAATTATAGAGTCAGAGGGTGGGGCCTGCATCTTGCCTGGGCTTGTTCTAATATGGAATCAAGATGCATTCAAAATTCAGGTACTAAACCACTCTTCAGTAAAGCAAAATATGGGCTGTGCTCTGTGTATACAGGAATGTACTAGCAGCTATCTAGAGCTTTTTTGTGGTCTTAGCAATGTTTGTTTGGCATGACAAAGAAGTCGGGAAATAACATATCCTCTTGTAGAAGTAGGTTCTTCTGGTATGAGAAAAACTGATGACAAATCAGGTGTAATCTGACTCCTGCATTACACAAAAAGGTCTTCCTTCCCAGAGCATGAGGCATAGCACTCTACCTGTAACAATCAGCAGTTCAAGACAGGCATCCTGAAAGTATAGCCCAGTTACTTAGAGTAGAGCTCCAGGAAGGAACCATAGTTTTCTCAGTATCCTCTAATACAACAAAAGCAGGGTTTGATGCTATGAGGGATTGAGACAGAGTAATATTTAGTCATGTTACCATATCATGCTGCAGTCTTTAGGAGTGTGGTTTTATTGTGATTTCTTATGACCTATAATGAAAGAATAATTCATGCTTCAGATATATTAAGGAGTCCCACCTTGATGTGACCAGCCCCTTCAGTACAGTAGAAAAGTTACCCATGTAAAGGGTAATGTAAGTATGTAAATGCAAATGTCTATTTAGAGATCATAAAAAACCTCAGCACCTTGGATGTCGCCAGACATGGAATATGTTTCTCGGTTCCTTTAGAACAATGAATTTAAATATAAAATTATTTTGGAAAGCTTTGTATCATTTGTCTATTACAATGTTTGTGTACAGTAAGTATTCATGATGTGCTTTTCTATACATCATTGGTTGAGTTATGAATGGAAAGATATAGGAAGCTAAGTGGCAAGAAGGGTTTTCGATGAAGTGTTCTAGAAGGTAGAAACTTGTTTTTCTGGCACCTTCTTTTACTGAGCTGAATTCTGATTAATAGCATTTTTATGGCTTAATGTTAATTTCATTAACATCTTCATTAACATCTTAGAGTGTTTTTCTTTGAGAGGCTACAGGTAGAAAGACTCTTTCCTTTTTGTCTTGTATGGGTTTTCTTATACAGAAGGTTGAAGTTTTAATAGGATATTTAATTAGATATTTTATATTTTTTGTCATACGAAGACAACCAGCCTTAATGGATTTAAAAAAATATATGCATTGACGTAATATGATAATTTATATAACATAATAACTTAATTGACATTGATATAATTCCAAGCCCAGGTTGAACAGAGCCTTGGGCAACCTGGTCTAGTGTGAGGAGTCCCTGCCTATGGCAGGGGGTTGGAACTGTATGACCTAAAGTTTCTTTCCAACCCAAACCATTCTGTGATTCTGTTGTGAGTGAATATAAAGTAATATGCAAAACTTTAATTAGATTAAATGTAATTAATATTCTATAACTTCCTGCTTGTGGTCGGGAAAAGAGATTTTGCATTTGAATTCTTAAATAACTGTTTCTGATATGCTGTATCTCTCGCCCTGCTGCAGTAAAGTTAAATATGAAATGCTTTCTTGCCGTGTTGGTCTTCTTGTCATTCATTATATAGAAGACCTAAGATGTGTGCTATTAAGAAGGAAGATGACCAAGCAGTGCAGATCCTTGCTTGTGCTTGGGATATATAAATAGATGCTTGGGATTATATAAATAGAGACAAGTCCATCTTCAAAGAAGGTGTAAAATAACTGAGGTCTTCCCTCATGTGTTTTTGTTACATGCTGAAAATAATTATCATAAAGTCCTGATTTTGCCTTGTCAAACCCAAGTATCTTGCCTTTGATGCTCTCAGATTTTTACTCATTTTGGTTCTTGATGCTTCTCTTTGAAACATTACAAACACAACCAAAGCACTCTGCAGCAGTGGTATGTAGTGTCAACCTGGCAGATTCCAGACTAGTGCTAAAGTATTCTGGTAGCTTTGCCAATAAACGAAGAGGAGGCTGCTTTGAACATTTCATCTGCATAATAGAGGTGGTATTGCTACCTGTGTGGTCTATTTTGCTCTCATTGAGATACGCAAGGATTTGAAGGTTTTTGCCATTTCTGTTTGAGGAGGTCAGAAATGTAGATGCAGTTAAAAACATTTACCTCCTCACCATTTAATTTGTTGAAAGTTCCAACTTCATTTATTGCTGCTTTCTGGCCTTCTGTTTATCCTTGTTTCTTCATCACTTATGTCCTAAATGAGAAACTCCTCAACACCTGGTCACACGCAAAGAGAAGCTGTTAATTCTCTTGTGTTCGAGATTTTTTACAGAAACATGGGAAAACAGATTAGAAGGAAATCTTAGCTCCGTAGTAATAGTACGTACACTGCTAGAAGTAAAGAGAAGAAAGTAGACCGCCTGGTAAAAAAGAACCCATAAAACCTCTTCCAGTCTGTTGTTTACCAAAGCTTAGTCAATAAAGAAAACAGAGTTTAGTGAAGTTTTACTCATGTCTTCAAAACTGCTGAAACAGATCTCTTATCGATACCAGTACAAGTTGCTTGATATGATTTTCAATACTAAATTGAGGGGGGGAAGGAGGAACTAATACTACCTGACTCGAAACGTGGATTTCTGTAGTTCTGAGAACTCCTGATAGCTACAGTGAGACTTTTAGGTCTTTTTTCCCCAAATTCTTCTAAAACTTTTTGCTTCTTTATGACTTCAGACTTAGAATAGTGAGCTGCAGATTAGAGGAGTTTAACAGTAAGCTAATTCCTATTGGAAAATGCTGATTTGTCAGAACTAGAGTTTTTAGCGAGTAGTAATTGAAGATCAGACATCTGGTGTTATGTACACCCAGTTTGTACTCTTCCAGTCTGCAAAAAATGTAATGTGCTGTAGCCAGAAACTCCAGCAAGCTAGAGCATGTTTGTGCACCAGTTTGTCACTGAACGAACTACGGTTTAATACAACTCCTCAAACTCTCCTGCTTTACTGTAACGTTATTTCCAGAGTGATGAGCTATGGTACATTTCTGTGTGAGAATGTTTCTGAGGCAAGGGGTCGCATGGCTTCTTAACTTGATTCATAACAGATAGCTCTTTGAGAGTTTCTGCAAGACCTTGTGTCTCCAGACCTAAGACAGACCAAATAGCAAGGCTGGAGGTTGGCAGCTTTATTATGAGGTCTTGATAGCTGCTGACTAAACTTGTCTCGTTCAATTGGCAGTTGGGAGGGACCTTATAAAGCACGGTTGCAGTAGCACATAGTTTTCAAACTAAATATTGTCAGATTTCAAGTATTGGATGGAGCATTTTTCACTTCCTATTGTCCTACTAATTCGGCCTATCGGTCTTCAATCAGTTTGAAAATTACCAGTGAATGAACTTGATTCCCTAGTCAACAGTTAGGCTGATCATAATTTCTGTTATGTGGCATCTGTGGGAGTTGAGGGAATGTAGCATTTTGTTTTGTTTCGGTCCTTTCTCTTCTAAAAGAAGTCGATAGTAGAAACTTGCTTTGACTTTTGTTTATCTGGAAATCTACAAGAACTGCTGTGTGAGCAATCCAAGCATACCATTTCCTCATCTTGTGTAGTTACAGTTATCATTACAGCTGCACAGCAGTGCTTTTAGAGTAGATGTATTTTCTTCCAGTTATTTTTTAGGAAGACTTTAATCCTGATGTTTAAGGTCAAACTGAAAAGTTCCAATGAATCCTCCTGTTTTGTCCCATCATACCTTTTGCTACTGTAAGCCAGGTAGCAAAAAGAACTGACAAGTAGCCAACTCTTGGCATGATTAAGGTATGCAAGCTTACAGCATCACAGGTCTTGGGACCTAAGTTCCAGTTCTGCTCCTCTTCACTCATCTGTTTAGATTGCTGCTTGTATAGGTGCCTTTGCACTAGGTGGAAAGATGCACCTGTACATACTCGCTTCAGAAAGCAGCAGTCAGAGGTGACCCTAGAAGGCCACAGCAGTGTGTGATGGTTTCTCAGCCTCCCCTGAGCTGATGTGACAAAGGACAGTGCTTCACCACTAGCATTTCTGTGGCAAGGTGATATGCAGACAACATGATGCTGTATAACAGCTAAGGGGTATGGCAGGTCAACAAGGAATGCTGATGGTGAGGGCTTGACAGAGGTGTTGTGCTTGTTTCAGGACAAAGATGGGTTGTCTAAATTGTCATACATGAAGACAAAGACTAATTTGCAATTTAATCTGAATACAGAAGAAAACTCCTAGGAAAAGGATGTAATGACACTTGCATGAGTAATCACAGTTTATGCACGGCTGCCCAGCTACCCATCTCATTACTTAGCACCCAATCATGTTACTAAGGAAATTACTCCTTTTCTGGTTCTTACTCACAAAAAATGACAATGAAGCATTACTTCCTATGTAATTACAGTGCCTGAAAACTTCCCAAGTTTTAGAATAAGCCAATAGAGACCATCTTATGTGCTAACTGACCCAAGTTTTTGGCATGATTTTAGATGTCTTTTACCTGAACTGTGGAACTTACGGTTTAGATAAAGAAGTAGGATGTTGCTCTTTATGCAATGAGGGAAACAATAGTGTGCACTTTTGTAGTGTCTTCCACTTGATAAGCTGTTAAAGTACTATCTTTCCTGTGAAAAATAACTCACACTGATGTATGTTACAAAACTGTAAGTATAGGTCGTACAGAGATTGAATGGGTCAGAATACTAGAATTGAAAGTGTAATCAAGGTATCTCAACTCCTCTATCTGTATTCTCACCATAATTCCATTTTTATCACACAGAATGTGTTACTGAGGCATTTTGGTGTCCAAGATGGGATCCTAGTCTGTTGGGCTTTGGTTCCTTTCTCTTCCCCCTGCTCTTGTCCTCTTTGTCTCAGGTATATTTTGAAGAAAGATTGTGCCTGACATATCTTCTGGGAAATCTCCAGAGGTAGTTACTTGTGTCAGTGAAGTTCTGGAATCCATGACTGTGTCTGAAACATTTCTAGTACCTCTGTCCTCACCTGGTTTTGCACAACTGGCAATGACAAAAGCAGAGTGGCATCAGCTATTCAAGGTTGCTAGCTTTCCTAGCTCATCAGAGGCTCCAGTGTTGTTGCATTTGGGGCAAAACTTAATTGCAAAAAAATTGGACCGAGTTTTTATTGTATGTTTAAGCAAAGCCTCATTTTATGTGAATTGAATTTGAAACTTCAAGGTTCTAGTCAGTGTCACTATGATATTCTAATTTCCTGTAATGTTGGGGGATAAAGTTATTTAAGTGTGGATATCTGTGTCCATCTGCATGCCACAGGTGGTGACTTACATCCTAGCACTAGTGAATGAATCCTTGTGGAAACTGTTGTCTTTCACATTTGCCTCAACTTTTCTGTTTTGGAAGTGCTTACTGTAATAGGTGCATGGCAACGCCAGTAGTGATAATGCATGTGTCTGCCTTAAGGAACCAAAATAGGGTTGCTGGGGAAGGGGAGTGTCAGTCAGAAATGCCACTATGAGCTTCCTTTACCTTGGTATGTTAGATAAATTCAATTTTTTAATCTTCTGTCTCCTCTTTTTCTTCCCTACCTGCATATTTGGGCATGCTCGGACATAATTTTATTTCTCGTACTTTATACTGAACTTCATCTTACTTCAGCTTTCTTATGCAAAGATTCTAGTCCTATCTATGAAAATTCCCAGACTTTTCAAATAATTTTCTTCTCTCAATACCTACCTCTGCAACATACATGATGGCTGAAGAATCTTGTCCTGATGAGCTAAATATTTCTTAGGATATAGCTACACTTCAAAGGAAGGTGCAGTGCTCTTTGTCTTGAATTGTTTTGTTTTAAAACAAATAGTTTTGCTGCAAGATATTTCAGATAGCTCAGACTGCAAAAATCAGTGCTCTGGACAATGAATAAATTGCAGACTATGGAGAGGTAGATGTTGTAGTTCTGTGCAGTACCCAGACATGTCACTATGTTAAGTCACCATGTGGAATTTTAATCCTGCTGTTGTCATCACTGGATATAGCTTAACTTGTTTAGAGTGAGAATACCATAGTTTCATTTATTTTTGATGACTGGCTTGATAATACATAAAGGTCTTGGAAGGTGAATAATCTGCTCCTTAATGACACTTACCATTTAGATACTTTAGGACCACAGCTTTAGCAACATCATGTAGTCAAGCTCTGAAGTAGATACATCAGAAGTAGCTTATTAAAGCTACTTTTGGGGGAAAATGGAGAAAGAGGGTGAAAGGATTGAGCATGAAATGAAAATAGTGTGCGAATAGGATCTCCCAAAACAAAGCTATCATATAACTTAGTAGGGATCAAATATTTAATGTCAAAATCTATTAAATGTTTGGCTGGGCAAAGAAATGTTTTGCCTCTTTAAAGCTAATGCCAATAGGATGGCTGTGAAGATGTTTGCAGAATGTTGGCTTGTGAATTCTGGTAAGAGAGAAAGAACAGCATTATCAAAATTGCTTTGGACAACTGGAATAAATCCAGCAAAACCAGAGAAATGTTGGCCAGGCAGCCTGAAAGACTGAGCCAACAGGAAAGAGACAAATGTAATGTTAAAGAAAAAAAATCATCTAGGCAGGGCTTTAAAAGTCAACTGAGTGTGCCTTGATTTCTATATAAGCAGAAGCCCTTTGGCTGAGTCAGTGGTACAGCTGAAGATGCTGGAGGTGATTTGTTAAAAATGAATGTTCTGTCTGTAACTGATTGTTCCTGGAGGGTATGCTTTGCAAACGCAGGTTAACTAACCATCTGTTCTGTCAGTAGCTCTCGATCCTTTACAGCTGTTTGACTCTTCGGTTTAGAAAATGCGTTTTATCCCACCAACCTGTTGCACAGATAACTTCATGTCGCATGGTGGGATGGGGAGGGTAGAAGTCTGCTAATGCAAGTAGATTGTGTGTGGGTAAAGTATGTAACAGGCTCCCAATTGTCCACTAACAAAGTAGTCTGGGTTTAGGAAACTCTAAATTTCTGGCGTAGTGCTAATTTGGGAGACGACATTATGTCAGTGAAGCTGTTGAATGCGTGGAAAAGGGCAACGGGAGGTCACGGCATGCGAGCAGCGTGCGCCGGGGGCTCGGCGGGAC
>NW_009921260.1:233229-263837 GCF_000696875.1 Nestor notabilis | reverse complement strand
CTGGGTTTGCTGACTGGCACCAAGTCAGGAGTGTGAATGGAGTGGTCATGGGGGCAATTGTGATTCCACCTGCTCTATCAGCCCCTTTTTCAGAGAGAAGGTGGTGGTGCAGTGTGGCCTGTGCTTTGTTTCATGCTCTTTGCTGAGACCTGGAGAGAAGAAGTAGAAGCAGCAAGCTGGCTTTTGCCTTAGATAAGAGTTAATTGTGTGTGATCATCGGGAGTAGTGAAAAATAGACGTGGAGGTGTGAAACAGTCTGTGGCAGAGCAGCCTGTGGTTAAAAAATCTGGGTTATCATCCAGATAATTTCTTAATTTAGGGGCCAACAAGATTCTTTCCTTGGTGATGTGTTTAAAAACCTGATCAAACTGCAAATGGCTAAACCAAGTTGTCTCCTCTCCTTCTGTGTAGAGTATCTAGTATCTTTTCTAGGACTGGGATTTTCTTCGTTTGAGGATTTTTCATTTCTTCTGTGGCTTTGTGACTTGCGAGAAATGTGAAGGTAATGATAAATTGGGCTTGTCTTTCTGCTTCTCAACCTCTTCATTGCAACTCCTATTAATTATAGTAGGAACTTAACCCATGTGGGCTCTCTGAAGAAGTTGAGTTGTGTTATTGTAAACTAAAACGTTGATCATCCTGCAAGCAAATGAATGGAAATTGAAATATCTGACATTTCTGACAAGGCTACAGAAGAAAACCACTGAGAGTTGGTTTGATTTTTATCTTATTTTTAAAGCTCCTGTCATTTTTGTTACATTTTTAATACCTACACAAACCACACGCTGTGTATGTAAAATGCCGCTTGCATTGATGTGCAGATAGCAACAATGCTTTTATTTACTTTGGTTTTGGAAAATGAAACTCTCTTGAAGTGTTTTCAAGAGCAATCAGTAACAAATTTGTAATATATCTCTGCCCAAAGCAAGTTTCTTTTAGGGTGATGGATAGCTGGAAAGATGAAATTTGCACCTTCTGCAGACTGTTTTCCACCACTTACCTCCAGACGGGTATAAATCTTCCAGTATTTTCCCCTCCAGCACTGCTGTGAGATGTCTCAGTCTTTTATCTGCACTTTCGTTATGTTTCAGGAAGGTTCGATAGCAATTGTATTTTATACCAGTGAATGTAGCCAGGAGATGGGCTTGGTCACTGGTTTCCTCAGAGGTTAGCCTTGTCTGCTCTGAATGCCTGATCTTTCTCAGGCAATGCCGCATTTATTTGCTTTAGGAAATTTAAATTTGTATTAAAATCAACTCTCAGAGATCCACATGTCCCAAACTTCTGCTTATATTGTACATGGTCAGTCCTAAAGTGATTATACCAGTTGCAAGACCCAGTTATCCCCAGGGAGGTGCAGGTGATGTTGAATGTCAGTTTGACATAGTTTTGGGAGGGTTTGTGTCATGGTGCCCACTATATGTTTCATTTCCTACAACTATTTTCTTTTTCAGCTTAATGAAGGTAAAGAATAATAATTAGTGATAAGTAATAATAGTGGTTGAGGTTGGCAATCAAATGTTTTTAGAAAATAGGAATTCAAAGGCATAAATGGCTATTCCTGTGCTACAGAAACCTCACAGTCAAAGGAGAGCCAAGTCTGTGGATGTTAGATGAATGCTTCAGATCTGTTCTAGCTTCCTACCAAACCTCCTTTCCAAAAGGGGCAAATAAATGAATGCTGCTTTCAAAGAGAATGACGGTACTTGGGAAGAGACATTTTGCCTCAAGGCAATACATTTGAATAGGTGCTGGCTTAAACAACTGAATAATTTATTTTGAGGATAAGGCTTGATTTTTGTGTCTTTCAAGGGTATAATTTTGGTCCTTTTCTTATTTACCTGAATAGTAATAAGCTTTTTAAGGAACTAAACCATTTGGTTTTTGTCCATGTCAGGTAATGCACTGTTAGCTCTGTCAAAAGGCTGAATTTATTTCTCCCATTTGTTAGCTAAGCTTGTTTCTAGTTGGACACAAGAGGAAAATTATTCACAATGAGAACAACCCCAGCTATTGGAATAATCTCCCCAGGGAAGAGGTGGATCCCAACACTGGACACTTTTAAGATTCAGGTGGACAGGGAGCTGGCCATCTTGTCCAGATTGTACTTTTGCCATGAAAGGATAGACCAGATAACCCCTGAGGTCCCTTCCAATCTGGGATTCTATGAAATAAATTAATTGTGTCCTTGTATATTTTTTTGGTGTGTTTGGGAGGGGCAGAATGCAGGTCATTTGAAAGCTGTGCCCACAGCTAAAGAGCAACAAAAGCCAGACAAGTGGTCAGATGTAAAAATCCCTGTTTCATAGACTCACAGACTGGTTTGGGTTGGAAGAGACCTTAAAGCTCACCCAGTTCCAACTCCCTGCCATAGGCAGGGACACCTTCCACTAGAGCAGGTTGCTCCAAGCCGCTGTGTCCAACCTGGCCTTGAACACTGCCAGGGACGGGGCAGCCACTGCTTCTCTGGGCAAACTGTGCCAGTGCCTCGCCACCCTCATCGTTTCGTGTGGTCAGTTGTCCTGTGCCCTGGGATTTTGGATCAGTGCTTGTGGTTAGCTTTTGTAGGTCAGGCAAGGTGTGTACATCCCAAGTTGAATAGCTTTGTGAACTAAATTTGTACAAAGAAGTGTCTCTTGTGATGCTTTAACACCCTCAAGTGTGTTTGGTCTCCAGTAGGATCAGAGACACATTTGGGGGAGTATTCTAGGTGGACATGAATTTGTGTGTTGGCAGAGCTGCCCCTGTGCTAGGTGGCAGCTGCTGGGCTGAACGGGACTTCTTGCGCTCTGCTTCTGGAACGCGGGGCAGCAGATGTGGAATGGGGATGCTTCAGACAGAGCAGCTGTTATTCCTGTTGGTGATTCATGGAATAGAAACGTTGTTCTGTAAATTTAAAGCAGAAATGATGAGAGTCAAGGGTTTAATTAAATTTTGCTCCCTTATTGAGCAGAGTTGGTTTATAGGAAACGTGTATAACTAAGCAGTTGCTTTGACAACATTTAAACATTGCGTTCAAAATGTGCAAGGACAAAACAAGTGACGTTGTGAAGGATTACCAGTCTTTTGCTGTCTGTGTTGTCCAAAATGTGGGCTGTCTGATTGAACAAGTCCTTCTGCCTTTCAGTCTCACAGTCCTCTGCCTCTGTGGTGACTTTTTTTTTAAGATGCATTTAGGCATTCAAAGCTAAGAACAAAACAGATGCTGATTTATCCCATCTGGAAGGGGAGCTGCCTCCCTCCTCCTTCTCCCTCATTGAGCTCCCCATAGTGCTGTGTCTGCCTGACTGAACATGTCCATTTATACCTATTTAGCACCACTGACAAGATAGCTAACCTGCGTTTGATGGATTTTTGGCACTCCCCACTCCACAGCATCCTATTTCTTCTCCATTTGCAGCATTTGATGGTTTAAGGATTTGATCTACCTTTTCTTTCCACATTGGAATGACTTGATTGCAATTCAGAGCAGGCACAGCTGATGCTTTCTGTCTTCCTGCAAATGGGAATGATGGTGCCAAATGCCACAAATAAGCCAGCTGATGCAAGGCATGGGTGGCTGCTGTGGGTCATGTTTGATAACAGCATTTCACAGAAACGCTACTCTATAATAGCAGGTTTTATGATCTCATATTTTTTAAACAATGTCTTGGATATGCCACTGCTATGAATCCTCTTGTGTCAGATTTGCAGCTACTTTGGGGAGGGGAGGAGAAGCCTTTGCTGTGGCTCTTATGCCAGCTCTGATCTTGCTCTGAATCCCCCCCAAATGCTCGTGTCCAGCGTACCAGAGATCACTGGGAAAAGATGCTGCTGGGTTCTCTCCAGTGGATGAAGTGGAGGAGATGAGACCTGTTAGCTGAGTGGGGCCTCCAGGAGGGAAGCTCTGGTCTTTGTGGGAGAACAGTTCAGGACAGATGGATACGTGGTCATAGTTGCTGGTTTCAGGTGCTTGGGACAATGATCACTGCACTCTCCAGCTTAACGTTTAATTATTCTTGGGAACAGACTAAAAGCTCTGCCAGCAGAAACATCCCACCACCATTTCCTATGGATGATTCAGGAGGGATACTCTGCTGAATGGACCTGAAATGTTCCTTCCCTGATGCCATTTGCTGGTTTTGCTTGCTCTTGGTAAAATAACCATAACAAGATTTAACATGGAAAGCTGGTTGGTGTGTGTTGGGGGTGGGGATTAAATTAATGATCCCAAATTTAAGGATGCTACTTATCTTTCTGCTTCTATTGCAGTCTTCAAATAAATGAAATTCATGAGGTTTATTGGCTTGTAGTTATAAAGCATCAATAACGTTCCCCTTGGCAGGCTTTTATATGTGCGTCTGTTTGTGTGTATGGTGAATACAGGGAAATGTAATTTCCAAGTTATCAAACTGTTTTACAGTGTTCTTCTGAACTGCTGAAACCCTAGGGAATATTTATGCTTCTCCTGAGTCTTATTACCACAAAAATTATATGTGTATTTTATGGGATAGAAAATATATTGTATTTCTTTGTGATAATAAACAAAGCAGAAATATGAGCTCTTACAAAAAGAATAATTCTAGTGGATGTTTTGGGCTTGTTTCAGTTGTTACATCTCTTACTGATGTTTTGCCTTGATTCTTGACACTGCCACCCCTGAGAACAAAAAGGTTCTTCCCCTTTGGTTACATCGTGTGAGCTGGATGCTCCTGTTCGTCACAGCTCATCATCCTGCATCTGAGCTGCTCTGCAGGCTGTGCAAGGGCAGGCAGCTGCCCAGGACCCTCAGAGGAACCTGTGACTGAAAGGATAGACAGGGCTGACTTTGTTTTCCCCAGATAAATTGGTACAGTACCATGAGAAGAGTCTGTAGATCACACAGACCTCACCGGGAGGTGAGTAGTTTATTGGATTGCAAGATCAAGTACTTCTGTTGTGTATTTTTGTTTTGGGCTCTTCCTTGGTTTGCGCATATCCTGCCTCTGCATACGAAAGGACTGTTTAACGATGTGAGGCCGAACAGTGGGCCTGGGTTCGCTTGCCTTTTCTTCAGACTTGTTGCCTAATCTTGGATAACTGAGATCTCTTGGAGCTGTCAGAATGCTTGCTGAGTCGCTCCGCGTTTAGGCATCTGCTTATCTTGACAAAGCTGAGCTGTGGTTCTGATTTATTTGCAGGTGAAATATCAGAACCAAAGTTCTTTCATGTCCAAGGATCTGGGCAAAATACTAAAGACTTGATGTGCCCAGATGCTATGGTCATGGGGGACTACATGATCAATGTAGATGTAAGTTATTGTTGGTAAGTGACTATCCACCAGATAATACAGGTAATTCCCTGTCGCAGACAGTATCCAGTCATGGAGGTGACTCTGCAGACTAGGGTCTGGAAGTTTCAGTAAAACCAGGATACAGGGATACCCATGTGAGAGTGTTACATGAGGTGCAAGGATAACGACAGTGTGGAATAAGCCTACTGAAGTAGTTCCTCTTAATCTGCTATAGGTCTTCTTATATGTGTGACCATAAAAATCGGTTTGATTGCTCCACCAGTGACAAATGCATGTGAAAGCAGTGTTCAAAACCAGCGTTTTCTTTTGCACTGTATCTGACATAACATCTGCCTTTTATGAAACATACAGAAATGATTTTTGTTAATTTAAGATGATTATCACTTGCTTTGAAGACTGTTGCACTCACTTGAAGGTTAGGAAGGAAATGTTCTCTGTTAGCTGTTACTATCTGGGGGACAGAATGGTGGGAGGAGGAAATATTGGCTTTTTAGGTGTAAGTGTGGCCTCTTGTGTTCTACATTATATATGTAATGCATGACTTATGGAAATGAAAGTGAGAGCACCCTGTTCTTTATGTGAAAATGGAAAGCTGCCACATACAAGATCAGGGAATATAGTGTATCCATCTGCTAGACGTGCTGATGAGTAAGTCTTACTACTGCATCAAAGATTCTACTCACCCTGTTGTTGATGGTTTTCCAATTGACTCTAGCTTTTAAAATTGTTTTTGTGGATGCTGAAATAAAGAGGGTTAAAAAACCCCAAACCCAAACAGGCAAAAACCAGACTATCTCTTACCAGAATACAAGAACAGATGAGGGAATTACCTTGTAGCCTGGACTGTCGTCCTGAGGTCCACTGGTAATATACATGCACCGTTTTCTGCTGTAGTGATGTTAGTGAGGAAGCTGGGATAAACCCTTCTAGGATGAGGGAAGCTGGCTTTAGACAAACCTTTTATTAAGAAGTTTACTTAGTTTCTGCTGTAATCCTGTGCTATCACCAGTACTTCAAAGATTGTTATGGCTGTAGGGGCTGCTCCTTTTTTTTTCCCTAGCTCCATTTCTCTATAAATATTGTTCAAAGTCCTTTCTTCCCAAGAGACCCTAATTATTGTTAGAAATTGCTCTGTATTTTCTGCACTTCTTTTACCATGGCAGCACAGCTACCTAGAGAGTGAGATACTGTTCTTGCTCTGTCAGTATAGAGCTACTCTGCTTCTGTGCTTGTTCCCCCTGGCTTCACGCTCTGGGTTGGTACTTCTGCAGTTGAAAGCTATTGTGCTAGCAATCCTAATTAGGAGTGCCATGAACCACGGTTCAGAGCAGCTAACTAGGACAAACAAATGTGCAAGTGACAGTATAATTGAAACTGCAGGGGAGTGTAGCAGGGATAGTTTGCAAATGTCAATGAGAAATTCAGCAAGGGCACTGGGGAAAACCATTACTCTTAAAACTTGCAGTGGGAGGTTCTCAATGACCATAGGCAGTCAGGACCTCCGCTGGGTCTTTCATCCATGTTTAATTAGCTGTTCCCTTGTGATTGATGACTGCTTCTTGCAACCTCTTCTAACAATCTCCATCTGTCCCAGCTGCTGCCTTGGCTGAAGTGACCCATTGCTGTCCCCATGGCTGCTCTTCCATAGATGCTGTTCTTGCATGGCCCCTACCCAGTTCTTGGTGTGGGTGAGGTGGATGCAAGTGCTGGAATTCAGTATTAATTGAGTTCCTGGACACGAACTGCTTCACAAACTCCACTTAGAGGATTTGTCTAATTGACTGAGGAAATAGTTTGAAGTGGAAGAACATTTCTTTCCATTAATGTTCGAATGAACTGCAAATTACAGAACTTTGAAGCCTCCACATTTCCTTAAGATAAAAGCTTTTTAAAAAATGGGAATGGAACTTTGTTTTAAATCAGAAACAGATGCATTTGTATGTGGTGGGGAGGGGGTTTAAGTAATTTGCTGCATGAATAAATCGAAAGCTGCTGATGACTAGTGAAGATGGGCTATAAGATTTCTCAGTCTTAGGCTGGGGAATATATATAATTTTTCTTTCTGTTTATAGAATGGGAACTGATGAGACAGAGAAAAGAAATTCCCTAGGCTTAGCAAATGTTTTAGCATGCAAGTTGACTTTAGTGCAGAGTTGTTCCCTTCATGCAGTTGTGGATGTTAACTGTATGTAAGATCTACCTTACTATTGTGATACAGTAGCAGAATTAAGGTGTGGATTGCAGAACTCATCCTTATGGGATGAAATACTGTGTGCATGTATGTGGAGGGAGAGTTCAAAATGAGAGAGACGGGGCAGGGATACCAGGTTGGATGTCTGCTTTCCCTGTGACTCCTTGGAGACCTATACAAGATCTCCAAAAGTCTTACATGGTGCAATTAATACAAGGCCTGACAACAGTCAGTTAGTGTATGGCAGATGAACTCTAGCAAATTCAGGATGCTGTTGTATGTCCCTCCCATGGTAGATCATTAAGCCACGTTGTCTCAACTCACGCTCGTGAGTCAAGAGTGTTCGTGCACGTCATTACTGTGACTAGCCAGGTAAAGTAACAGCCACCTAGAAATAGCTGTGGGTGATTCTTTCCCTTCATCTTCTCCGAATCACTCCCCTGCTAATGTAGACTAATTTAAAATCAGGACACTGGCAGGTCTCCTGAATATTAATATCAGGTCTTCTGCTTTTGGGGGGCGTCTTGTGCCCACTTTGCAGTTATGCTATAGCCACCGGTAAGAGGCTGTAAACTAAACCTAGTTTGTGTTCTTCTATCTACTTTTCCAAGGATGCTGCCAGCACACATAGCTGGCTGTGTGTGCTCTGCGGTGTGTATATGCCATAGTATGTTTAGTCATTGTTAAGTACAAAAATCAATACTTGCTGGGTTGTGTGCATATCCTGCATATTTAATAGCAACAGACCTTGTACCAACACTTTCACTTCTCTAGTTATAACAAAAAGAAAAGGTTTTGGATCAAAGGAGCTACAGCAACATATATATGCTAGCAGCAAAAAAAGTGGAGTCGCTACATTAATATGGTGACCTGTATTACAGAAGTGTCATTTACACTGGTCTTAAGGTGTATGTTAGATTCCTAATTGTAGTCTTCTGTACTTTTTCTGTTCCACACTGACAGAAACTAAGAGTCTTAGTGTTAAGAAATATGTCAAAAGTTTCCTCTCTGTGGAGAACTAAACCTTGCTTGTAGAGGTGCTGCTTTAGCTCCTGGGGACTAGATTTCTACCAATGTTGGTTACAACAGTTTGTAAAACTGTTATAGGACCTGCAAAACTGTTGTAGCAGCAGGACTTTTAGACAGAAAACGGAGTAAAAAGTGTGTTTTTGTGGCAGAAGGGATGCTGGAGATCACCTCTTTGATAAAACAAACATCTCTCTTTAGGAGCAACCATGATGATTAACTTGTCTGGTGACAGAGACTGAAGAACATGTGGGTATCTCTTCTCTAATGATCAGCTAGGAGCTGATGATGTTTCAGGTTTAAGCATTGAAAGATCAGAACCAGGTGGGTGCTGCAGAAGTACAGTCATGGATTGATGCAAGAGGAGACCACCATCAGAACAGGCTCACTTTTCTGTTCAACAACCCTGTTACACAGTGATAGAGTAACGCTTGAAAAGGGCCACAAAAACTACTACTATTTTTACCATATTCCCTATTCCTTGTCAATCCAGAATGCACATGGAATGTTTTAAGTGTAAATGCTGCAATTCAGCTATAAAGGATACTTATTAAGATCTATGTAATTTTTACATTTCCAGAAGCCACAGTACACACATACAGTTCACTCCCTACAGAACTGTTCCATGTAATACAGCTTTGTCCTAATAATATCCTTGTATTGCTTTTCTCCATCTGTTCTGCAGCCATTAAATTTCTGTGCGGAGCCATATATAAGGAAAAGAGTCTTTACCTATAGCTAACAGGGATACTCTCAGGAGATATAAATACCATGACCCTTTTTCGGGGAAGGGTAACAGATGGCACCCAGGCGAGCACACGCTTTGATTTCCTGCAAGCTGTTTTGACACTATCTCAGGAGAAATAAAGTTTGTCATGCAGCCATTTTTGTTCCCCTCAGCAGCCCAAAGTCTTGAGAAAGCTGACCTCTGGTGAGCAATGTCAGTGTGGTGGGCGAAGATGACAGGGAAATCATTGTTCCTGCTTTTATTTTATGGAGAGGGGATGCCCTCCGAGTTCTGTTTCTCAGATGTAAGAGGTGTATGGGTTCTCCTAACTACAGCTCACCCACATCCCTGAAACAAAGATGAAAGATATTTCCTAGGGAGAACAATGATGCAATATTTACTCAGAAGATAGAGAGGCAGATGAAAGGAACCACTTTGTTCTTTCCTTACACTGTACAACACTGCTTTGTCTTGAAGAACGTTAAAGGAAACTAGCTGTTCAAAACAAAGCCTAAAGAAAAAAAGATAATAGGGATTGACTTCCATGAGGGTTATTTACCTCTGTAGCTTTGCATCTCCTTTTTATTAAGGATAAATAATCCTTATTTTGTATCAAACTAATGCAGATCTCTGTGTTAGCTTAATTCTAATCTATAGCACATATCTCACTCATCTTTCAGACTATTTCAGTTCTCTAACTTTTAGAGACTTAGCTTTGGGACACTAATTTAGGTTTATAAATTGTTCTCAACCCCGGGCCTGGATGTGATGCTCATCACTCTCTGACCTGCGAGCACTGCTGGGGTGAGCTGCCACAGCTCTGCTGGTGCCAGTGGAACTGACTACCTGTGAGCCAGCACTCGGAGGTAGCTGTTTACAGAGAAATGCAGGCTGTGAGCGTGCACACGTCAACTGCATTGAAGGGACTCTTCATCAGGGACTGTAGTGGTAGGCCAAGGGGTGATGGGTTCAAACTTAGAGGTTAGAAATAAGGCAGAAGCTCTTCCCTGTGAGGGTGCTGAGGTGCTGGCACAGGGTGCCCAGAGAAGCTGTGGCTGCCCCATCCTTGGCAGTGTTCAAGGCCAGGTTGGACACAGGGGCTTGGAGCAACCTGCTCTAGTGGAAGGTGTCCCTGCAGGTGGCAGGGGTTGGAGCTGGATGAGCTTTAAGGTCTCTTCCAACCCAAACCATTCTATAATGATTGTGTAGTAAAGAAATTCACTCTTTCAGAATGTATTTTGAGCATTCTGAGCATCAGGTGCTTCCAGGTAACTGCCATTAGCAAAGTTAATGTTCTTTTTTCTGTTTCAATGCCCTTTTCACTGTTTCCTACAACAGGCTCTGCCTTCAAGCTCAAGACAAGTTCTGTTCGGTTATGCAGCAGTTACAGGTTTTTCAAAGTCTTTGCTAGACTGTAATGAGAACCTTGGATCTTAGAGACACAGGAGAAGCCCATCTTCACAACAGCACAGGTTAGGGTTTTATGTATATAGTGCTTAGCAGAGGTAGTTCAGAACCTTTTATCATTTTTCAGGGAAGAGTTAGGAAGAAAAAAAATCAAAATGAATGGGTATGTCAGAAATTTCTCTGTATAGTGAAGAGGATACACGTAGTACACTCTGCCATACAGGTTAAGCACTTTCTGGAATGTTTCTCCCTAGGCAAAAAATGATGCCAGAATCGTGCTGTGGTCTGAGAGAAGTATGTTATCGGCTGTAATCTGTAGGGCATAAGATATGTGTGAGCATTGCCTTGCCATACTGAGCTTCTGAACAGACCCCAAATCATACACTGGGATCTGCAGAGGAGATGCAGCCAGCTCTGAGCACTGGGCAATGCTCCAGCAGCATCCTGTGCTCCAGCAGCTTTGTGTTGTGTTTTATGTTAATAGCTCCTTTATTGTAAACCAATCTCTAACTCTTCTGAACACTTTGAATTATGATTCTTATTTAGAGCATGCCTGAGGTTTTCTACCAGTGCTGCTTCCCTGTCTGTCTGTAGAAGTGTTGCTTGCTGATGAATGGATGGCCACGTTTTTTGGTGGTATGAGCTGTGAATGAAAATCCTTGTATGGCTGGGATTTGCAAGAGAATTGCTGTGAGGGGGAAGTAAGAGCCAGCAGCCAGAAGGTGACAGTTTCAGCTTGAGAAGGGGATCCTACCTTTGCGCTCTGGGATGGGGTTGGGGTAAATGTACAGATGAAATGTTCCATGGGGTCAGACCTGCCCCTTGTCAGAGATGGAGAATAGCCATCAGCAGGTGAGGTGCCAGCAGCTCTGATGTGGGAACTTCTCTTCAAGGCTTTGGGCAGGTCATACAGTTCCAAAGGTCAGCCATGCAGCTGTAACATAATGTATAGGTACCAGCCTATAGAAAATCATTTCATGTCTAATGTCATCAGTTCATTCATCTGTTGAAAAGAAATTATTATAATAATAGCTCTAAATGCCTTTAGGAGACTTTCCTTAGTTCCTGTGCAGTCACACACATCTCTCATTCTCCCCTCAAGGCTGCTAAGGAAAAACCTAAATGATAAATCTGTGGAGACAACTAATGGGAAATGCTATTGATCTTTCTGAGTGATAACTTTATGCGAATGGCCCGTATGCCAGTTGTTCATATTCAGGTTATTTTTACACCACTTCTGTTATGGGGCCCTGGGGATGTTTGGAGTGATGGCAGGTGGTTGATAGGACCTTGTTTTAATCGACTTTAAATTCTGTGTTTGAGAACTAGCAGATGATAGCCAATTCCTGAGTGTGTCATTTCTATATATGAAGTACCCTTAGCGTAAGGGCTGCTTCTAGCTCTTTGAGGACAACTGTGAGCACTTCTTATTTCAGCCTTTTATGTTGATGGAATGTTTTACTGATGAAGAACACATAATTGTGGATGCTCCTGCACAGACAAAGCTGTGGTATCTCTCCATGCAGTAGAACTGCGATATAGATTGTGCTTACAGCTTTTTTTCATATCATGGTGGCTCTTGCTCAGCATTGACTCCAGCAGGCTGGAGCCAAGTCCCCATGAAATGTAGCCTTTTTCAATACGTCACAGTCCTCAGTGTGCATAACTCGTGTCCAGGACAATTGTGAAACTGGAAATGAGGCTGTAATGGTAACACATTTCTGGCTTGCTTATTTGTCAAGGACTGAAAATATTACGCCTTTAAATAGACACTAGATCTCTCCTTAGGATTTCCCAGTTTACACTGCCATCTCCAGCAACTATCATGAGCAGTGATATTTCTGATGAGGGTAAGCAGCTAAAGTCGACCTCAAGCCTGGCTTGCTTGTAGTTCTATCAGTAAGTAAGTGCAGATGCAGCACTATTACACTGCCCTTGCAGCCTCTCCTGAATGTCTGTAAACCAGTTTAGTTATTGCCTAGCAGAAGGTGTCCTTGCCTGTGGCTGGGGGTTGGAAGTGAATGAGCTTAAGATCCCTTCCAACCCAAACTAGTTAGTGATTTGATGACTGCCTTCCTCTAAATTCATGTTCATCAGCCTTGATCTGCTTTGGATGCAACCACAATACCAGCAGTAAACAACCCTCCGCTCTTTTTGTTGCTGCCAGTGTTACTAGATAACTCCTGTTTTTCTCAGCCCTTTATCAATCAGCTGTCTAAAAGGCTTAAGAAAACATTGTGCTATTGCACAATTAGCAAAAAAGAATATAGATCTCCTGGAACAGAAATGCTATGTCTACTTTTAATGGAATAAAAATGATTAAGTTTGTTTGTCCTGGGCTGCCCGGAAAGAATAAATCTCTTACTGGAACTCCTGAGAAGAGGCCGAGTAGCACTTGTCTGCTTGAAATGTCATTAAAAAATAGTGTCCCATAACTCTGGGTGATGCGCTCTATAGCCACTTAACATTGACAAGTTAGTACTTTTTTGCCATCTCAGATGTTTATCTGGAACATATGTTGCGAGACTGGAAGAAAAGCCATTGCAGAGAAGAAACAGTCGAGGCTGTTCTGGGTAGGCTGAAGATGTCATTGTGGTTTCACAGTTGAAAATGTCGGAAGCGTTGCCTTAGCGTGGGAGAAGTCGTCATATTTGGTACAGGGTTTTGAGTGGGTTTGTTTTGTTGCTTTTCTTTCCCTTTCCAATCTTTACTCTTTTCACCATGTGTTTTTGTGGAATTGTCAACTGATGTTATTACACTTGGCATTCTGAACCCTAAGGTTTTCAAAAAAGAGATTTCAAGTGTTGCAATTGCTTTCTTTTCAATAAAACAGACTTTCTGATGTTGTAAGATCTTTAGGGCAGGTACAGCTGTGTTTGCACATTGCCTAGTACAAGGAGCAGGACACTGCAGCCTTTTGGCCACTGCAGTGTAAATGTACCACCAGATTATGTTGGAGAGGAAAAAAAGCCTGAAGGAAATCAGTGCAGTCTTGTGGCTTCTGATGTGTTTGATCTCTGCAGCAACAGTTTAATCTCTGAGTTTCAGCTTTTTGTTATACTTTGAGTTTTGGACTCACAGTTTATTCTACCATACACAGCAGTCAGGTTGAGGCCTCAGAACTTGCACTCAGAGCAGCCCTGGATTTCTGGGACCCTGTTCTCCTGCCTTACACAAGAGATGTTCCATTTGTGCTGGCATGGGCCGTAGTACTTGGTGCAGATAGTTGAGTGGGGTGGGAAAATGAACTATGAAACTAGAGATGTCCATGACCTGGGCAATTTGTGTATCACTGTTCATTTACCGCAAAACCTTTACTTTTAGAATATAAAAATCAGTGAATGTTGAACACTTAAAAGGAAAAAAGTAAAAAAAAAATCTAATTACCTTAAAATCCTCTATCTTTAACCCAGGAAATTAACCTAGCAGTGTTCACGGCCGAGTTGGGCAGGGCTTGGAGCAACCTGGTCTAGTGGAAGGTGTCCTTGCCGATGGCAAGGGGTTGGAACTGGATGAGCTTTAAGGTCCCTTCCAACCCAAACCAGTCTGTGAATCTATGAAATTAAAAGCAAAAGGTGCTCTCAAGCAATTGCAGTGTGCAGATGGTGTAGTGCATAACTGCTGAGCTGTGATCTGTAGCCTGCAGTTGTCTAGGTTGGAGCTGAGCCTTGCATCCGTATGAAGTGGGATGTGAGCAGGCATGAGAGCCCCAGTGTTCCCTCGCCGCACTGCCCGCACAGTCGAGCTGTGTTCCAGCTCCGGCCCATGAATGCCGGGATTGTTGCGCGGGATTGTTGGCTGTGCCAGCTCCTGCTGCGGGGAAACCCGCTGGGGCTGTGGGAAACCCTGGGGGGCTCCTTTCAGCCCCATAAACGCAGCTGGGGGTCATTAGGTGCTTCATGCTCTGCCCTGGGGTTGGGTGTGCAGCTTCCACGTGCTACTATGTGTTTGTATCTGTATGTGTCTGTTCTCATCAGATGGAACATTCGCGTTACCAGGGTTTAAGCGTACATTGCAGAGGGTAGAGCTAGGTTGGGTGTTAGGAAGAAGCTCTTCTCTGTGAGGGTGCTGAGGGGCTGGCACAGGGTGCCCAGAGAAGCTGTGGCTGCCCCATCCCTGACAGTGTTCAAGGCCAGGGTTGGACCCAGGGGCTTGGAGCAACCTGCTCTAGTGGAAGGTGTCCCTGCCCGGGGCAGGGGTTGGAACTGGATGAGCTTTGAGGTCCCTCCCAACACAAACCAGTCTGTGAGTCTATGATTGCATTTGCCTATGGCCACTTGGCAGGGATTTGTTTCCTTTTCCTCTTGTCTTAAAACCTCATAACCTTGCTTTTTATGTTGTATCAAAAAATCCTGTTTCATTCAAAAACTATAAACATAATAAAGTAATTATAATCTGTTTTTTCCCATTATAGACTTGTGAATGTTATGGTAATGGTGCAGAATGCATTTTTAATCTCTTGTTTAAAGTTTGAGTTAATCTTTTATTTATACATGTGTAGACTCCAAAACCCTAAACTGCTTCCAAAATCACTCTCCCTATAGGAAGGACTATTGTACTTGTTTTTGCATGCGGTGTGTGTAGCTGCATATCTATGTGATCATCAGTGCAAAGCAGCTAAATTACTCAAAGGAGATTTTCTACTTCAGGAACATGGGTTTACCTTGTGTACTAATAAAGAGAGTGCCTGCCAGTCCTTCCAGGTTTTTATGGCTTCTCTCTATAACCGTGGCTGCTGAATGTGAGCTGGGTGTTAAGCAGTGTGAAACCAGTGACAGTGCTAAAATTCATGCTTTAATTGGTGTTTCTCTCTCTGCAAAGGAGCAGACAGTGTGTGCTGTTCCCCAGTCCCTGGGTAGCTTGGGCTTTGGGGTGCTGCTCTACCTCCTGCTGTAGGATCAATGTGTCACTGTTTCAGTTTATTTCCAGGTGCAACTAAAATAAGAAAGAGAAAATAGATTCAGAATGTGCTATGGAGAGACAAAGAGAGAAGCTTTGAAAGCGAGGGGTGCTTGTGGGGAGAACACAAGTCCAAAAGGTTTTTCTCTGAGAGCTTGGCAGTTCACAGAGGAATAAGCAGTTATGCTGTTGTGCATCTATTGTGCATTCTGTTAGTGAATTTCAAGAAGCATTAGCTAGCAGGGAAGCTGGAGGTGGTATTTTTTTTTTTTTAGCTGCCTTGTGCAGTCTCTGGTTTTATACCCAGTCACGTTTTGGAACTCTGAGAAAGCCATGAGAAAGAGGAATTCATAGCAGAGAGTTGAGCCCCTGAATCTTGTATGCTTTTAAACTTGAACTTTAAAATTACAACAGCCCATAATAATGCTGAGATTGGGCTCTGCTGAGTTTATAGCCAAAGTAACTTAATGATGTAGTCCTTTTCTGCTTCCTCACCACTGCCCTCATTCCCAGAACACTACAAGTGCCTGTTTTGATTTTCTTTCAAAATCAAAGACATCCATATTGGAGGCAGTACAAAGTCTCCATAATAAACAACCACTAATGGATGACAAAGTCATTTTCTTTAGTAAGAAACAGTCAAGGTCTATAGTAACCTTGTGACAAAAGCGAATCTAACATCAGCTATTCAATTTAGCATCAGCTAGCAAGTTGGAAATGTGTAACAGAAAAAGCTGACTAGCTCTGAAGAGTGCAGGAGCAAAAGAATAACTGGCAAGCATTATGAATTGCCATATTGACAAGCATGTGATGACCTCTGTGTCCCAGGGGACTGCTTGTGGTGGGACAGCATGGCTTTGCCCTTGGGTTACTTTGGAAAGTGATGTTTTCCAAACCTGACTGTCAAGCTGTGGCCAGGATTCATTCCTGGTGGGATCACCAAGTCAGGAGTTGGTGATGGAGATGAGGAAGGGGTGTTCTGCAGAGCTACTCAGTGAGGAAAATTGTAGAGATTGTTTTTGCCCAGATACATTGGAATCATAGAATCATAGAATAGCTTGGGTTGGAAAGGACCTTAAGATCATCTAGTTCCAATCCCCCTGCCATGAGCAGGGACACCACACACTAAACTATGTCGCCCAAGGCTCTGTCCACCCTGGCCTTAAACCCCTCCACGGCTGGAGCATTCACAACTTCCTTGGGCAACCTATTCCAGTGCCTCACCGCCCTCACTGTGAAGAACTTCTTCCTTATATCTAACCTAAAGTTCCCCTGTTTAAGTTTATAGCCATTATCCCTTGTCCTACCACTAGAGTCCCTAATGAAGAGTCTCTCCCCAGCATCCTAAATAGCTCCTGGTTGAAATGTTGGTTTAAACGGGATGAAATATTTCTGAATAAGAGAAATCTTCCAGTCTTAGGGGAATTTATAAGGAGTTTTCTCCACTGTAATCGGGTTATTAATGTTATTAACACATCAAAGAGACTTGTGTCTGAATGTATCTTACTGGAAAGCAAAATCATTCCCTGGAAAACTCAGCAAGGAAGATCTCCAAAAGTGGGATGTAAGCCCTGGTCAGCCTGTCACAAAGCAGCAAGTGTATTACGGCTTTTCCAGTTGAGTCTTGGGCTCAAATGTTAAGACTTCTCTTTCTCCTTTAGTTCAACTCCACCAGTGCTGTCATGAGAGGGTAGGACTGTAAAATTAATGATCTCTCCTCAAAAACTGTATGTTTTTTCTTTCCTTTTTTGGAGTGATGGTGTTGGTCATCTTGGGGTGGCCTGATGGGAGCATGACAGGAGCAGCCTTGGCTGGCGCAGCCAACGCCACAGTGGAGGATGACCCTCACAGTCGTTGTGTTGGTCTGGAGTCCACCTACTGCTGGAAGGTATCCCTGCCCATGGCAGTAGGTTTGGAAGTAGATGAGCTTTAAGGTCTTTTCCAACCCAAACCAATCCATGATTCTATTACAGGCTTTCCCACAAGCTGTTTTGTAAGTCTCAGGTGGGAATGCTTTCTAATAAGGTTTAACAAGACAAGGGTGAGTGGGCTTTACTTGAAATGGTTTCCTGGCTGACCCTGTTGTGTTGGGAAACACAGAGGGCTTGAGAAGCTGATGCCAGTGGCTTGCAAAAAAATATCATCTTACCGTGATTCTGGAGTAGGGAATTAGGAGGAAAATCTCACTTCACGAATGGCTTTTTTATTTTTAACGTATCCCATTTCTAGGAGAGTGGTTCTTTTTCTAAGCCAGAGAAATCTTCTGTCCCATGCAAAACAAGAGCAAAGAGGATGGACAGAAAAGCTTCTGTAGTTTTAATGTCTGCTACATCTGTTTATTATGCTTTTTACTCGATTTTGTCAATACCAAACAGTAAAAATCCCTTATTGAGTATTTACAGCACACCATTAAGTTCTTTAGACCTTCTGAGTGCTGTACAGTGCCTATGGCAGAGACACTCTGTAAATCACCATGAAAAGAATATGTAGCATTGAGATGGATAATTGTGATTATTTAAATAGGAAATAATTTTGGTCAAGCAAAATGCTAACTTTACCTTTTACTTTTTCTTTTAAAGACCACTCTAGAGAATATTCTGCCAAATAACTTGTCTCCTGTATAAATTCAGTGCAGAAGACGATCAGTTAATTTGCCTCTACTTCATACTCAAGTATGCAAAACTGCTAAAGAGTTTTTGCCTTAAACATCCCTGGGCTTTTTGTCCTAATTTATTCTGTATTTCCAATTAAGCTGTATGTTGTAAAAGAAAAAAAAGTTACATCTTTTTCCTTTTTTAATTTATTTTTTCCTGAAAAATATATTCCTTTTCTAGTTGAATAAATTCCCTACGGAAGCCCCCTCAGCCTTTAATTAGGCAAAATTATGTAGTTTTTTTCCTGGAAGATCAAGATCTACTCCAGAGTAAGAAATACAAGCTGGGCCCTGCAGAAGCCAGTCATAGGTGCAAATGAAGGCTTGATGTAAATATTACTGCATTCTTTGGCCTGAAAATTCAAATGTGGGACACTTAAAAAGAGAAGCAACAGAAAATAGTGAATTGGGGCTTTATTTAACATTTTGAGGATAATTTCACTGCAGTTAAGCGCAGCGCATCAATGGATCATAGTATTGAGTTATGACATAGGTCTTCCTCTTGTCAGAAATAGCAAGCAATGCCCATGCACTGAAAGGACAAACTGAAGGGTTGTTTTTAAGCGCGGAGTGCTGGCCTTCAGGTATGGTGCTTCTGTGCATTATTTCAAGATCTCAGTTAATTTGTTGTTCTGTTGCTTTATTCCTCAATCTACCGTTTGCATCACAACTGAAGGAGCTGAGAAATCACCTTTGCAATATCTTTAGTGCTGATCTCTGTAGCTGAAGCAGATGAATGTAAGAGTTAATTACACATCCATGTAATAGAGGAGAACTTTGTGTCGTTCAGGGTTAGGATACCTAGGAAATGGCAGAGAGGGAAGGATAAGGGATTTAACTATGCAAGATCCAGTCAAACACAACACTTGGGTCTCCGGTCGAAGAATGTGTTTGAGTAGGTCTGCTATAGCAGACAATGTTATTTTGCTGTTCCCCTCCAAGTATAGACCTTCTTTGACTCCCAGCGATGGGTATTTCCCATAAAACTGTAGGGCTTATATCTATATATATAGATATGTGTTTATCTATGAATGGTAAAGCCAAAAAGCTAATCTCTTGCAAGGAAGTAGGAAGATGGCTCTTTTAAGACAAATTCCAAGTTAGGCTTATGATGCTTGGTATGGAAGATGGTGAGATTGGACCTTTTGCTTTAAGGACTGTGACACAATGTTTTCTCACTTTGGGATGACTCTCTGGTCTGTCCTGATCTCTGTGTAGCTGTGGTAGAAAGCTGCAATGTTCTTGGTATCACCACCCATACATGGGTGCACGTGGTACTGTGGGGAGCAGATCACTTTCTGAAGATAACTGGTGCTTCCCAGGAAAGCTGTGGCTGCCCCATCCCTGGCAGTGTTCAAGGCCAGGTTGGACACAGGGGCTTGGAGCAACCTGCTCTAGTGGAAGGTGTCCCTGCCCATGGCAGGAGGTTGGGACTGGAGGAGCTTTAAGGTCCCTTCCAACACAAACCACTCTGTGACTACCTGTGACTGATTACTGAATATTCAGAGTTTAAGACTCTCAGGCTGTGGCTTTTGAATCTTTTGACTCTGGTGAGAAGTTATTGGGAAGAAAATAATTGGAACACCAGGGCTGCAGTTTCAAGATGTTTGCCAGCACTAACACACTTTTTTTCCCAAAGCCTAGTTCAAAGACATATAATAAGGACATTGCATTTCTGTGTTCACGTGACTTTTAACGTTGTTTTAAGATGCTTTCAGGAATGTGATAGTGGATTTCTTTCTTTAAATATAGGTAGCAAGTAGCTTGTGTTTTACATAATACTATCAAACATCTATATGCAGAGGAAAAGTAGTTACAGCACACAGTACATACCAGGGCACTGCCTTGATAATTACAGTATCAGTGCAGAGTAAATATATTGCTTTTCAGCTCACAGTGTAATTAATAGCAGCTATTGAGCAGTTTGACTGCTGCACTTTGTTGCTGTTACAAGAAGGATTATTTTCAGTGGTGCTCAGCAGCTGTAGATCCTTAAAGCTGCAACTGGAGCTATTTGCTCAGTGCCCTGGAAATCACACCAGTGATGCCTAGCACATAATATTGGTATTTCAGGTATAGTTCAGGTATTTCTCAGCTATTGAGTTCTGAGAGCCAGGATTAAAGCAAACTTGCCTTTTAGTAAAAAACCCTGCTCAATCTGAGAGAAAGAGGGAGAAATCAGAAATAGAATCCTCTGGAGTGAACTTTTGGTGCCAGGTTTTCTGACCATTTAGTCATGGAAGTCATGAATATGAACATTCTGGTAAAACCCCAGCTGAGGACACAGAGTTTCAGCCTTTCTGTTCTGACAGGATGTGCTGTGCGGATTAAATTTTAAACGTGTCACTGAAGGAACAAAAAGTCTCCACTTTGCTTTCCAGCTCTCTGTGTTCTGACTTGCTGCAGTGTCCGCTTCTGCAGCTCATGAAGCCTTTGCCATCACTGTCCCAGTAGTGTTCATCGGCCTTTGGCCATCAAAGTGATTTCAGAACACAGCTTGCTGATCATTTCCATGCTTAGAAGACAAGAAGGAGGGATGCAAAAAGGGGAAAAATCAAAACCAAATAAAAACCTCCCAAACCCAACAAAAAAAACCCAAACACATGGACCTTATTTTTGTCTTCCCAGTGGTTCTTATGTCTGTGCATTGTCTTCAGTGACAAAAGCACGAGAGTGGCTTAGACAAACTGCCACATTTCATAATGGTGGGAAAGTTATTTTGCTTTTCATTTAATTCTCTGCTTTTGCAGCCTCCACCTTTCTGCTCCTGTTTGTTGTCAGGGGCATTACTTAAAAATAAAACAAGAAGAAACAAACAAAACCCATCAACACCCCCCAAAAGCCCCAATTCTAACAAAGAAATCCCTATCTCACCCCTCAAATCCACAACGAAACCACAAGTTAACAGAAAAACTCACCAAATGTCACTTCACACGCTTGGTTGGCCAGACTATGAAACTTTAAAGCCATGCTAGTATTAATTAATACCATTAAAACTATGTTGCCTCATCATTTTTAACATTAAGCCTCAGGTAGTAGTTAATGGTGCTGCAAAGTATATGAATAAAATTGCTTGTAGTAATTAAAGAAGAAATGAGGAGTATATGGTAGATTGGAAAGAAATGGAACCACAGCCCAAGGGGCCTCTGGCTGCTCATCTCCATCATCACCACTGTGTGTGGCTGATCATGGGTGGACACTTGACTTTCAGAGCTGTATGAGAACATCCTCTGCCCCTCGCTCACTGTGGCAGGGGACTAGCCTGTGACAAAAAGGCAGCTGAAGGATGGATTGACCTGTAAGTGTTAAATAAGAACAGGATAGATTTAATTCTCTCTTCATTCACTCAGAAGAATTAGTCATGGATCATTTGCAGTGTTTTTGTTGCTGTAGTGTAAAGACCTGAAGATTGATTCCCACTGCTGCTTTGTAGGAAGCATCTCAAGTAGTTGTACTGTCAAAGTATCCTCCAGCTTTGGGCAATGGGTCTTATCAACAGCTTCTGGCACATAAATTAACACGTGTGTGAACTGAGACATAAGAGCAAAGGAGATTTTGATTCTGAGCACCACTGTTCCGTTTTGCTTCCATTCCTCCTTCTGTTCATGTAACTGGGTGCTTGTTTACAGTTAATCATTAAAATCAAAGGGGTTTTGTTGACCATATAAAGATTGCCCATCGTGCCAGTCTGTTTGTTTGGGTTCTAGTGGATGGGTGTAATTGCTTTGCTAATTGCCAAGCTGCTCAGAGTGAATGCAGTGTGGATTTTGCAAAGCAGAGATCAATAGGCACATCTTTTGTCCCGTGCTGCTTCCTCTTAGTAAAGCCCAAAACATTCATTCCCAGCCTCATGATCATCCCTTGTCCCTTTACAAACATTGATGCATCTGATCCGCGTTGGTGTCACCTACTTTAACAACTGGAGAGATGAAAAGGTGATCTCTGTATTTTGCTTTTCTTTCCTTGACTTCAAACTCTGGCACTAACCAGCTTCCTACAATTAAATGTTGTGACATGATAGCTGCCAAAATTGTGTGCTAGAGTGTGGTGTTTGCCAGCAGATCTTCAAGGATAACTGTGTTCAAAGTAAGAGCATACCATTTTGGAGGAAGAAGGAGAAGGTGGTTGCCACAAGGAATAGAAAAGGTAAAATTGCTCTCTTTTGGGAGAAGGGGAGGATTGAATGGTAGTTAATGGCTCGAGATACTGCATGGCCTTTTTAAGTCCCATGCTATACATATCATTGTGCTAAATACAAAAACTTCAATGACTGCAATATTTTGTTTATTCTGGGAGCTTCCTCTCTGTATTTAAATGAATTTGATCTTTTCTCCTGGTGCAATAGGAAAAGTGAATAAGAGCATCTCTCCTAGATGTTACATGAATATCTGAAGGGGGCCTACAAGGATGCTGGGGAGGGACTCTTCGTTAGGGATTGTAGTGGTAAGACAAGGCGTAATGGCTTTAAACTTAAACAGGGGAAGTTTAGATTAGATCTAAGGAAGAAGTTCTTCACGGTGAGGGTGGTGAGGCACTGGAATGGGTTGCCCAAGGAAGTTGTGAATGCTCCAACCCTGGCGGTGTTCAAGGCCAGATTGGTCAGAGCCTTGGGTGACATAGTTTAGTGTGTGGTGTCCCTGCTCATGGCAGGGGGGTTGGAACTAGGTGATCTTAAGGTCCTTTCCAACCCTAACTATTCTATGATTCTATGAATGTCTGTGCCTGCTGAATGTCTGGCATTGGGTGTTGGTATTTGTAGCTTCCTCAGAAGTTTTTTGCTGGCTACTTCAGAATGGACAGAAAAGACAAAAAGGCAATTGGAAGATTAGTGACAATTGGAGTTCATTTCAGGAGGTGCTTGTGGCCCATCAACCAGTACCCAGCCCTGGAGGAACATTGAGGGGGAGAGAAGCTGCAATGAGCAGTTTAAATACAAGTTAACTTCCAGGTTTACATTAAAACTGTTTGGGAATTATTAATCATAATTATATTACTGTAGGAAGTGCATTATCGTCAAAGTCAATTTCTCTGTGGAAACTTGAAGCCTTGAAAACAAGCAAGAAATGGTCCCCTTTCCCCGTTAAAGAAAACTGAATATTTTTTCATGGTCAGTACAAATATCTTGTTAGTTGGACCAAAGCATTTGAACTGTCTTCTAGAGTTTTCCCTTTGAATCGTAAAAATTGTCTGCGGCTTTCTTTTGCTGTGAACTCCTCACTCTCCAGGCCTTGAGAAGCTGCTTTTCAGTGCTCAGCTTACAGATAAGAGGCTTGAGCTTTCTCTCCTGCGTTGCTCTCCAGGCTTCTGTGATGGGTGTCCATGCAGAGATGGTCCCGCCAGCCTGTAAGAAGCTGTGGGCTCTGTTGCAGTAGGAAAACAGCACTTAATATCAATCTGACTTGCAGCGTTGAGAACTGAAAGTGTTTCAGAAATATCAAAATGTGTCATTTTGCTTAAGAAGACTATCAAAACAGCATTTGACGAGTCCCGGTTTAGAAGTTGAAGGAAATTCAACTCCTTGCTCTGATTTGGGATGCAGAGAAATATTTCCATGTTTGAATTTTTCCTGACCCAGAAATTTTGAATTGAATTCAACTTCTATTAGAGCCTGGCAAAAATCTCCTGTGTCTTTGATCCTTCTGTTCATTATGGAGAAATGTTAAATTAAGTTGAGAATGTTTTTGGTTTATTCAAATGAGAAATTCTTCATCTAATTTGGGACTTGGAGCACAAAATCAATGTGTTTTCCAATATAGATCTATTTCCTCTTTGAAAATGTAGCAAGACCAGAAAAAGAAGTAAATATCCAGATTGCATTATCCTTTCCCCGGTAGAAGCCTAAAAGAGTATTGCTGTTTAGCAGACAGAAGAGCACCAGATGGAGAGGCTGTGGGCTGTGTACTCAGTTGAATCTTTGTCTGTCTTATGGCTTTTGGGCAGATTTCTTCTACTTTCTCCATTTGTAAAGTGTGAGTAACTTAACTCCCAAGAATGCTTAATATACTAATCTTTCTGCAGATGTTTGCTTCTATCATAGAAAATGTGCAGAGCCCAATTTCATCGTGTTTTCCTCACGCCTGCCAGTTTAGGGTGGAATTCAGAAAGCACTGGACATGGTCTTAGTTTTCTTCCCTCCATGTCAGCCTGTAGAAGCAGTCACACCAGCTTCATCCCGACTGGAAGTGAACTTGGCTTGTTAAAATTCTCTCACTTTCAATTTTCTCTAATTACTTAAAAAATGGTATTTACCAAGTGAAAAGTAGAAATTAATTTTTTCCTAATGTTTCTGGTAGACTTATGAAATAATAGATTCTAAGAAACAATTATGTTTCCAATTTTGGGGGCTGACTTGGGTGATAAGTAGCAGAGGAAGGACATTGTGGGTCAGGAGAGTGCTGTCTGCACACTTTAGCAGCTGCTATAATATTCACTGTATGGTAGCAAGATCGTACTTCCTGCAGTTAATGCCAGGCACATGAGAAAGCTGCCCTGACAGTTTCCTCAGAGCCCCTGAGTTAACAGGAATTTATCAGATTTCTACTTGATGGATTCAGCAGAGAGATGGATAAAATTATATATGTGGCAAACGCTGGGATGCTCTCCTGCTCTCTGCTCTGCCCACACCTTGTGACACTGCTGCTTACTGGGTATAATGAAATCTGGGATGAGGAGGTTAAGAGAAATGCCAGTTAGCCTGATCCCTCCAAAGTGACTGATATGGGTCATAAAGAATGTAAATTAAAAGCATGCTACTACTGTTCCTGCACTGCGGTCTCTTTCTGTGCAGCATTTCTGGATGGGAGGTATGAGCTTTTGTCTTAAATTCAAAGTTGCAGTTTTGCTCCTAGGCTGGACTGGTAACCTCTGAAAGTCACTTCATCTGACAGCTCTCTCACTGTCTATGTGGAAATGATTTATTGACTCCTATATTCTGATTTAAAAATAAATGCCTCTCTTTAGTGCAGTGCTGTTCTGGCTTGTGTTCAGTTCAGAGCTGACCTCTGACTAGGGGTTCTTTGCTTTTCCAAGTATGTGTTCCACCTTAATTTTCTCCTGTTGCTGTTGCTACAGATGGATAGCTGTTTACAGTTGTGGACACATTATGCTTTCTTAACCTCTTGGAAGTATGTGCCTTGGGTTGCCTTCGGTGCCTGCTACACAGCAGGTGAAAGTCTATTAAAGCTCTGGCCAGGGGGTTTCAGATGACTTTTTGTGGCTGCTTTTCCTGCAGGTAAAACAAAAGCCAGCTCAAGCAGTGAGACAGGCATTTTTCCTTGTATGGGAAACCTAATGCAAACAAGTGACCGTGTCGTAAGAGTGAACAGAAATAATCAGTCTCAGGGAAAAGGTTGGAGCCTGAATGAGTGCTGTAACCTGAACTAAGCTGTACAGATAGCTCAGATGTGGTGTGAGATTGAAATACGTCTGCATTGCACTGTAGTTTGGTGCAGTGCGCCTTCTAGTTACAATTTTCAGTCTGTAAACTGTAAAGGAGACTAGGCTGGACACTGCTGTTTGCAGCAACTTCTGACCTCCGAATTCCCCTCTGCGAGAGAAGAGCCTGATACAACCTTGTGCTTCTATGAGAGCACTGTCATGTGCTGAATTCCCCACTCCATCACTGGCATCTCACCAGCTTCCCACAAAAATCAGTTTTATACACAGGGCATGCCTGCTTTATAGTCTACTTGCAGTTCTAAGAACTTCCCTTTTACTGACCAACATTGGCATTATAAAATCCATATGCTTATGTAGATTGCCTAGAAGCTTTTAGAGTTGTGAGGAGGCACCAGTGAGAGAAACTTGGAGCCATTAAACCACGGCCCTTCTCCAGAGAGAAATTTTCCCTAAGCAAAAATTATGTTTGATAAAGACATTCATGCTTGTATTGTGGCTTTCATTCTCTGGAGGGTTATTTCATTAACATGTGACATTTGTTGTGGATTTGGAAGATGATGCTAAAAATGGAGCTAAAGGAAAAAATTAAGTGGGGTGGGTATAAACACTCCCACATCTGATGGGAAGGAATTGGGCATCAACACAATGGGGTGCTGAAACATGGAGAGGAACTTGCGGTTATAGTTAAAGAGAGGTAGCAGGTCATATTTGGAACTTCCTATATCTTAAAGGCATCTTGAGTCCTCTCCTCTGATTTTTGAGAGATTGAGTTGGGAGGAGCTGGTTTCTCAGGGGTCCAAGGTCCTGTCCTTTACTTCCCAGATGGTACTGAATAATGGAATGGTTGAGGTTAGAAGATGTCTCTAGAGGTGTCTCAAAGCAGGGTTAATTAGAGCATATAGCTCGAGGCCTTGTCTAGTTTTAAATACCTCCAAGGATGGATACTCCACAGCTTTTCTGGGCAACCTGTTTTAGTGTTCAATCATTTTTATGACTAAATTAATTCTTATGTTTAAATGGGATTAACTGTATTTTATCTTGTTCCCATTACATCTTGTCCTTGCAGTGGACACCAATAAGCAGCATCTGCCTCCATAGTCCTTATTCTTTCTTGTACATGAGCTACCTGGAGCAGTTGTAGCTGGTAACAAGACAACCCTGAAGCTGTTTATTACAACAGTCCCTTTAGCAGAACTTTACAATGTCTCCATCCCCTCTTGCTGTTCTGCCTAAATCAGGGATTTTCACTTACCTGTTGTCAAACTCATGGGCTCTCAGGCTTTCTCTCACCACTAGCTCATCTTTGATTCCTTTTACCCTGCTCCTGGCACAGGGCTGAAATGAGACTCCTCTGTCTCCATCACGTATGTTTGCTTCTTCCCTTTGCTCTAGGCTCTCCAAACCCTCTGAGAGATGTCAGACCCCTTATCACTTCAAAGCGCCATGCACATTCTGCATAGATGCTCTCATAGTTTGCCCATGGGTCAGTACAATACTCTTAATGCTGCTGCATTCTGCAGCTCATTCCTGGTGATTATTGCCTTGCTCCTTGTCTTCATTTTCTGTCTTACAGAACTGCTTTATGAACTATTGTATCTGTCAAATTGATGGTCAAATCTGAAAACAGATTTAAGTCAATCTGTGGTAATTGCATGTAACAAATCAAAGTATAGATATCACACCTAGATGAAAGGCTTGAGCCAGCTTATAGTGTGAATCAAAGACTATTTAAATGCTCTAACAGTAACCAGAGTGATTGTGATACTAAAGCTCATACTCCAGGGAGATAGGAGAAAGTTCCCACAAAACCGTTTCTGCTTTATTCTCTCTGCCCTTCTGCATGATAGTTCCCAGATATCTTTTTTCTTAGCATTTATATGAAAAGATTAAAATTACATTTTGAATAATCAAAATTTAAATCTTTATCTCCTTTAAAAGCACTGTCTAAATAAACCTGAGTATTTGAGAGCTGTGCCATTACTTAAGAGATTTGGGTGCATTATCTTGGTA
Source organism: Nestor notabilis (assembly GCF_000696875.1). Classification (NCBI taxonomy): domain Eukaryota; kingdom Metazoa; phylum Chordata; class Aves; order Psittaciformes; family Psittacidae; genus Nestor; species Nestor notabilis. The sequence goes on along the minus strand of NW_009921260.1, from coordinate 236,254 downwards.
ACCTTTGTGAGCTGTTATTAATAGAGCTCTACAGATTCCCCAGGCAGCATTTGCAAGTTGTGGGGGGAGGGCTGGGATGAAGACACAAAATCCAGCCAATCTAACCAAATTATAGTGCTCAAACCCCTTTGTCCAAATATGTGGAGATGTTTGAATAGGAATTAGTAAAATAACTGCTCAGAATTAGTAAGGGGGGAATAAAGCTCCCCAATACCTGTTTCATTACAAGGTGCAACATAACTGTTTTCTTGCATTCCACAGCATATCCGAAGCATCACAGGAAGGGATATTAACCCATGCTACTCCTGGCAGGTCAGAAGGCTGGGATTGTCTTTTGCAGAGGCAAAGGGAGGTTCACAGCTCTGACCTGCAAGATTTAACCTGAGAAAACATCCACAAATGGCAGAAGTGATGTAAATCTTTAGATTCCTGCCCAGGCATCATACAGCTGCTTCCTGCAAAACCAGCTTCTGGTTTTCTGTCCTTCACTAGGATAAATGAAGTGGTGGTAGCGTCATTTTTATTGGCCAGATGTGCCCAAACAGCTGGAGCTGCCTTGCTGCTACTATGTCAATGTCTTTCCCACTGATTCTCCCCCCTTATTATTTCCATGGTGGCGTATATTTAGCTCAATTAGTGGTGGCAGTGCTAATCTGCTGCCTATGGGCTTGTGATTTATTTTTTCCTGTCTTGGCATCTAGTGGCTATAGTAGAGGTACGGGGAAAGTAGTGGGCCTTTCGCTGCCTCCAGAACAGTAGAAGTAGGAGGCAGAAGGGGAAGACATCAACCCTTTGGTGAAGGGTGGTGAAATGAGAATCCCCCAGATTCTCAGATAACATGATAAAAAGAAAAAAATCCTCAAAAATAATTTTGAATGTTCTATTGAAATCCAAAGAATCATTAATCCAGAGCATTATTTCCACTGCAGGAAAACATTCATATATGACATGGGTACTAAAGAAACATAGAAACTCTCACTCTGTAAATACTGCCCTTTGCCTCTCAGGGCAGCCTCTTCTTCCTCTTTTCCAGTTATTGTCTCAGTTGTACATAACCTGTCAGGAACAGTAAAGCCAGCAGAGTCTAGCTTTGGTAAAATAGGCCTAAATCAAAGACACTGCATTTACCATAATGGTTTCTAGCAGTTATCTGTCATCTTTAGTGTCTTATTTCTAGCTATGTCCAACACTTGATTCTTAAGAGAAAGGCAGCGCTCCTCCCAGCAAACAAGGTAATCCTTTTGGTTAAAATAGTCCTGCTGTGATCTGCTTCCTCCTGGGTGTGATTCCATACTTTCCTGTCTGTGTACTGTGAGGGGAAGAAAAAAGACATTATATTATTCTGCTTTGTCATAGTGTTAGATGCAACCAATTATTTCAGCTGATGGATCTACTTATTCTCTAGAAGCTATAGCTGGCTCTTTGATATCTAGTAAGAGTATTTGCCAGTTTCACTCCTTTACATCTTCAAAGCACTGCATAAACATTTAATTTGATACAAAACCCACTAGGGATAGTAAATGAATGAAGTATGTACAAACTTACACTTACAGGACTAAAAGGCCTTTTGCAGAACTGATGAGAAGCTACACTTGCTTTACACAGCACATTATTTCTGCCAGTGCTGACTTGTCCCTCGCAGGCAATATGTAGGTGCAGCAAAAGGAGTGTGAGCAGCAGGTCGAGGGAGGAGATTCTTCCTATCTGCTGTGCTCTGGGGAGACACTCCCCCTGCAGTCCTGATCCAGCTCTGGGGCAACAGCACAAGAGGGATGTGAAGCTGGACACAGGGGCTTGGAGCAACCTGCTCTAGTGGAAGGTGTCCATGCCCACGGCAGGGGGTTGGAGCTGGATGAGCTTTAAGGTCTCTTCAAGGGATGGGGTCTAGTGAAAGGTCTTTGAAAGAGATTGTGACATGGTTTTGGTGGATTCCCAGTTTAAAGTGAATACTTTTTTGGAGTATCTTAGATGTGAGTACAAGTTCAGGCACCTGTAACTGTTTCTATCCTGTGCTTGCTGGCCTCTCCTATGTGTTAAGTCAATGTTAACCTCTTCTTAACATTGAGTCTGAGCTACCTACAAAAGTGGTCTTATTTCAGCTGTTGCTATCATAACTTAAGCTTCCCAGATTAATCATTGTCATGTGTCTTGTCTGTGGGCAGCACACAGCTGCTGTGTGGGGTTTTGGCTTAGGTGTGGGATGCACAGTGCTGAAGCAGCGGTGTGCTGTCAGGCTCACACAGCAGCAGGGACTGCTGTGTTAGTTGCCACTGATTGACATGATGGGCTCATCTTTTTTGCCATTGCTGCCACCCACTTCTATGCAGTGTGAAAAGGTGCTGTGTTTTTCAGTGTTACCAATGGCCCAGTAAAGCGGAGGGTGATGGGTGGTGAGCTCAGTATGTTGCAGTTAAAACTGCTGTTTTCCAGACAGTCATAGAGATTGAAAGTGTTAAACTAACTTGCAAAAGTCTTCCCACTGACCAGTTTCAAAAGAGTTTCTTTTATCTTAAACCAACCAGACAGGTGGGTAATGTGGTCTGTCCCCTCAGGCATAGGATGTCTTTTTGTGCAGTGCTCTCTGCTGGGTTTTATGGCTGATGATTTTGTGAACTATTTCTCTCATATATAGGTATCTGTAGAGACATAATTAGAGAGGGGGCTCTGTGAAGTGTGGCCACCACTGGCTGGCAGTACTCCAGCACAGATTTCAGTGTGAGCTGGGCTGCACCCAGGGTCCTAGCTGGAACTTGTATACTGCTGCTCTATCAGTGCTGATGCCCAAAGGCAGCACACTTGGCCAGCTGCCCTGCAAATTCACCTCCCAACAACACAGATGGACTTTAAATCAATGAAGGAGGGTCAAAGCAGGCAATGCTGAGCACAAGCCTAACACACATGATACATGGTGTTATCTACTTTATGCTTTATGCCATCTGATCCTTGGAGGTGTTTCCATTCTCCTGGAAGCATTAGGTTTGATGTGGGCTGATAATTAGTGCCTCCAAGTAGCTGTTTCCTTGTA
>NW_009921260.1:220165-233198 GCF_000696875.1 Nestor notabilis | reverse complement strand
GCTGGGTGTGTTGGTAAAAATCTAATACAAATTACCTTACTAATCTATCTTTCACAAATACCACTGCAAAAGAAACAAACTTCATATTCATGCATCCTTTCATTATTATGGTAATTAATTTCAATTTATAACTAATTAATGCTGTTCTACATCTAACCTGCCCCTTATTAGCAGCAGCAAGTGGGAATCAGTGAGTGTATGAATTGCAGATGCTGGCCTGTACACTGACACACGCTACCTGGCAGCAGCCACTTTGTGAGGAGCCAGAGCCTGCCACTTTGAGACTGTCACTTTTCCTGCTGCTCTAAAGCATGATGGGTACGTTGAGCTTTGCATCGCTGCGCGGTGTAAGGAGGAAGGTGAGAAGTGGGAATGTCTTGCAATTAAGAGCTGACAGAGTGATCAGAAATACAAACCAGTCTCAGGGAGGAGGAAATACCATAATGCTGTGCACAGATGCTCTTTGATCTTGGCTATAATTCAGAGCAGCACAGTCCTGCTGCAGGTGGCATTAGATTAGAGGATGTAATCCCTGGACAGGTTTTGTTGGCACTCTGAAGCAATTAGCTTCTGCTTGTTTGTAAAATGAACGTAACCAGGTGTGCTTCCCCTCTCCTTCCCAAAAAAGTGTGTTTGAGACATTCCCATCTCCCAGATGGATTAATTATGGATTTATCTCCCTCCTGGATCAATTACAGCAGTCTGTGCTACTGGGTTTGCTAAGGGGGTTTCTTGTTCCCTTTCTCTGTCTTTTTTTCCTTCCCCTGAAAGGTACTCTTGAACTGAAATATCTCCTAATGGGTGTAAAGCAAAGAGTTCAGAAGCTCTGCAACATGAAAGTGAGACCCAGATAGTTTTAGTTCAAGGGCCAGAAAGTTCCTTGTCAGTATGCACGGGTACTTTGAAGGTGGAGGTGGAATGGGGTGAGATGCAAGGGAGGAGTACCTTGGGGAAGGGGAGCTGTTCTTCAGGGCAGAGATGCTGCACATCCTGCTTCAGTGATATACTGTTATTTTCCAGACCATCTTCGTTATAGAACACAAATCTGTGTGGCTGCTTTACTCCTTTGTCCTAGCTGTGTGCTAGATGACCCTTATGAGAAATGATGATGTACATTAGGAGCTGCAGCTGGGCTTACGTGGCAGCAGCAGAAGCAGGAAGCTGCTCTGGCTTGGTAGAGCAGGAGAGGCAGGTATAATTCTGCTGTGGCTGTAAACCTGCAGCCCTACAACTGCAGATTAAAGCCTCTCCTTAACAGGTATTTTCTTGCTTGCCATCTATAGGTGCCTGGCACCGGGGCTTGGCTGACCGCAGCCTAAGAGGCAGATGAGAGCTGCTAGTCAGGAGGAGAGGTGTGCTGCTCTGTTGAGGGATCAGCTTTCGGAGCTGGAAGGAAGCTGCTGCTGCAGTTTATAAAATGCACATTTTAAAAAAGCCCCCTTTGTCCTGTGAAGAAATTAATAGGTGGTGGCTCAGGCTGCTTTCTCGCACAGTCCTTATTTGATACCTCTCTCATCTTGAGGAAGATCCAAGGCTCCTTCTGTAACATCCTCTTGGAAGCACTGAGATTGCCTTTTGAGCGATCACCCAAGTTCTTACCTCTAGCAATTAGTCTAACAAATCAGCTTTCTCAAGCTCCTCAGTCGTTTGCTGCCTTACAGTGTAATTGTGCATGACTGTTCCTCATTAGACAGCAATATTTACCTCTAGGGAATGGGGCTTTTCAGCTGAGGATGAATTAAATGGAAACTTTGGCAAATGTCACTGCTTTTGTCAGGACTGAAATAAATGAGCTGGCGTTGAGCACGCGTAGCTTTCAGCACCTGGATAGCGTGTCTCTGGATGCTGGGGGTGGGTGCGAAGCTTTGGCAAAGCTGTTGATCTTAAATCCCAGTCCTTCACCATGGAGCAGGAATACAGAACTTGAGCAACATTGGCTTATTGTGCACATTTGGGTTGCACTGGAGACCAGTTGGCAGAGAAGCCTTATTCGTACCAATATTGCACAGACTGTGAAACATGTTAGCAGTTGTGTTTTAGTATATACACATCTGTGATTCTGACTTTAATCCAAACTATTAGTCTATTTGTGCATGAATACAAGAGGTAAATTCCAGCTTTAAGCCTGAAGGTTTCAGTTTTCCCCTACACTCTTCTCTGCAGGAGAAGGATGGGAATTTCCCTTGGTTTAGGGTTTTGACAAAAGTGTGTGGGGAAGTCCTGCTTTGCTCATTTTATCATCTATTATTTCATCATTTTATGTATATTTTGCTGCTTTCATGCAATTCTGCTCCAGACAGAGGATTTGTATCTCCAGGGTCCAAGCACAAGAAGTTAATGAACCGTTTGAACTCCAGTAACCACTGCTCTCTGTTTAAGCTGAATAATGCAGGCTGCAGCTGTGTACTCCTGTAATCAGTGCAGAAGGGATAGTGACAGGATGGGGGTGATGAGAGGGAAAGGAGGAATGGGTGAGTACGAAGAGAACTAGCCCAAGGTTTTTCTTTTACCTGTAGTTCATCTTGCTGCCTTCCATTGAAGCAGAAACAAGTAAAAGCAGAAGAGCCCTGATAGATTCTTGGCCCCTACAAAATGAATTTGCTTCCTTTGGGCTTTAAGTGTATTTGTAAGGAGATGGTAGAATAGAGTCAAGTCTGCCTGGTGACTGGTTTTGTGTTTTCCCCTGGAACTCTGCATGTGCCTTCATGGATACGTGAAGGATCTGAGTTCCCATGCCTCAACCTGAATGTTGGTGTCTGGCGAATAGAATCACTGTCTTCCAATGATGTAACTTTTTTTCAGAGACTAGAGTAATTCTTGTTCTTTACTGTCTGCTTTTCACTTATCAACATTAAACAGTGGATGGATTTTGCCTCGTGGGCTGTATGTTTCAAACATTAAATAGAGCAGACAGTTTTGTTAGGATGTGTGGTGGTGCAGCTTATCTGCCCTGGTGGTGGTACTCACTTCAACGAGAAGCATTTAATCTGGTACAGTTATGAACTGAATTCATGTTGGGGGTTAGAAAAAAACCCCAACCCAAAGCAAACCACCCAAGCCCAACCAAACAGCAAACCCAGAAAGTACTGAAAGCTCATGGAGCTGTGTCAGTTCCGGACAGCCAAGTGAAGGTAGCCTGGTTGTAGAAGAACATGGCTGTTGTAGGAGTTGAACTGGTACTTTTAATGCCTTGGTCAAATTTCAGTGGATGGATAGGGTACGTTATGCTTCTGAACCATGAAACATGAAGAGTGAGATTGATCTCACTAACTTTTAGATGTCTGTGGTGTAGACAGCTGCACTGGAGTGAGTCTTCAGCTCTCCTTAGAACCAGTCGAGAGGAATGGGTGGTTCTCAGGGATGATTCATCTCACTTAGACATCTGTATGAGGATGAGATGACATGCAGAATAAAAGTACCAGTTTCTCTTCACCAAAAGTAGAGATTAGAGATGGTATGGGTGTCTCAGGTTTAGATAACCTGACCTGACATGCTTTCTGTTCCTCTCTGACACTAGTAGGGTTTCAAAGCATTCACTTTGGTGCAAGGGATGTTCAACATTCACAAAACCAAGCTGGAACTGTCTGTGCAAGGTGTGAAAGCTGTTCCTCCTTTGTCCTCAACTTCTGTGGGTGGTGAATGCATTGCTTTTACTTGTCAGGTGTGACAGTAAGAAAAATATATATGTATTCTTTTGATGTTTGCAATAAACTGCAATGAGGAGATTTGGAATGAGCTACTGCCAGTGATATCTGAGCATAGCTCAGTGTATCAGCTTAAAGCTGGATATATCCAGGTACTCAGAATTGTCAAAGATCTTACTTTGTTATACTAATTTTAATGCTTTTCCAGGGCAACAAAGTTCATTCTCTGCCTTGCATTTTGCATGCAAAGCATCCAGTTTAAATACAAGTTAGTCTGAAAACAATCCTCTTTTCACTTCAAATTTTTAAAGCTTGGATTTAGCTTTTAGGTTCATTAATATTCACAAACACTGCTTAGTTAAGCTTGCTTTAATTTCTCAGTGTGCTTTGTTAACAGGGATTATAGTGATGTTTGCATTTGCATGCAGGACTTCTACTATTGTGTAAATTTTGGTTATTCTGATGGAAAGAAGAAATGAAAAACAAAAAAAGTTGAGGTTCTACCCTGGATCCCTCCAGTACTTTCTCCAACTCTTGTACTTCTTGATAGCTTTGTAAGAGTGGTTTCTTTCCATATTTATTAGGTGGATTTTTCATCTCTCTTTGAAAGGTGCTTGAGATTCTTGGAAGCCCAGAGGAGAAAGGCAGGCTTTTGGTCTCCAGGTATGCCTTTGGCATGCAGCAGTGACAAAGGACCCTTTTAAATCTGGAAAGCAAAGACAGCCTTGGAAGAGTCCCACAGTTGTAGTGTCTCTCACTCGACTGAGGTGGTTGTAGGCATTAGTTACCTCTGTTGCCCTGGCCAAATGAGCTTGGAAGCACAGCAGTGTTTTCCTAATGATGTGCCAGAGCCAAACCCTGCTCCCAGCAAAACACCTGTATCTGCAGTCAGCGCTGGCTGCGGAGGCTGCAAAGTGTGTACAGGAGGATAATCCTTCCCCTTTAATTCTAAATGTGTTCAGTGTTCTTGAAAAGTGGCCAACTAATCACTCTGGAACTGGAGCCTGCTGCCTGTCCTTAGAGAACGCGACTGAACCCCAGCGCGTAGCTGGGTGGTGAGGTGCTGGCATAGGTTACCCACAGAAGCTGTGGCTGCCCCATCCCTGGCAGTGTTCAAGGCCACATTGGACACAGGGGCTTGGAGCAGCCTGCTCTAGTGGAAGGTGTCCCTGCCCGTGGCAGGGGGGTGGAACTGGGTGAGCTTTAAGATCCCTTCCAACACAAACCTATCCTATGATTCTAAGATCCCAGGGTGCAGAGCTCTTCAGCCCTTGCATGTGGAGGCAGCAGCAAGTGCCTGGTCAACAGGACACATGATTGCTAGAAGTGAAGCAAGATTGATGCCACAAGGTCATCTTAGATGAGCAACCATTGCTACTGTTTAGCTGAGATGATTGGGATCCCTTTCTGAGGAGTGAGAAGACATGATTTAATGTAGAAACTTCTTTGTTTAAGCATAGCTCAACATTTCCAAGGCAGTCATATATATGTCATTATAGTGCCCTTCTAATGTTAAAATCATAACTGCTAACCTATATCTTGTAAAGAAGCAGTCTTTGGCAGAAGTTGTCCATAGAGATCTCTACCTCATATATGAATGCCACAGACAACTCCTTCAGCCTTCAGAGGACCTCAGGTTATGGTTTGCTGTAGGTTTTTGTCATGTATTTTCTGACAGGTATATCTAGGTATGTAACTAATGTTAACATAAGCTGCATCTTTCTTGAGCCATAGAGGAAAACCAGTACAGTGCAGAGGCTGTGCCAGTGCACCAAGGCAAAGCTTGAGCTGAGCAAACACCCTCTGCCTCTCAGCTTGGACTTGGTGCACACAGCTTTTGGCAAGCATGGAAGGATGGGGTAAGAAAGAGAGAATAAATGGCCACATCATATAGGCAACCTCCCTTACAGATCAGGAGTTCTCAGGGTACAGATCACTGCACGATGCTGTGGAGGATCAAGATAAATGGTTTTCAGAGTGTGATAACTGCAAAGGGAGCAGAGGTCTGCTGAGGCATACCAGGAGATAATCCTGCTTCAGATGTTACTGATTCTTGTCTGAATCCTAGATTCAGCATAGGAGCTCAAAGCATTCCCTTTTCTCTCCTCCTTCTCTCCCTCCTCAAAACCTCCCAACTGCCAGACCAGCAGCCAAAGGAAACTCATACATCTACAACTTTCCATGCAAAGAGAGAGCCTCCTGTTCCCTGGCTGTTTTGAATGCATGCATATTGCATACTGCACCTTCGTTTGGCATCTTCGACAGCATATTCCCTGTAGTCTGTAATTTCATGTATCCCTGTAATTTATCACTCATACAGTTTTGGCTTCTGTAGTGTGAGATGCAGCAGAATCTATATATCTGATAAACTATTACTGTGCCTGCATATAAGAAGTACCTATATTTAGTTCATGTTATGTCCTCAAGAAATGGCTCTCAGGTGAGTTTTTTGGGGGCAATATGACATGTTAAGGGAGAAAAGTGCAATTCTCTGGCAGACCTTTTGCATTTGGACCTAGCAGGAAACAATTTATTTCCTGTAATGCCTGTTTCAGTAGTACCTATTTCAGACCAACAGTCTGTCCAGGCCACTTTTCTTCTTCTGAGCGTGTCTGTTGTGTGGTGCATCACAGGAGCATGTAAGGAACATAGGAAGAAAGTCACGGTGTAACTAATAGGGATGTTATTTCTTACTTCAGCTAGAAAGGTGCAGAGGGTTAATACTTAGGATTTGTTTGTTTATATTTTGAAGTTCAGTCTGATGGATTTAGGGGTTTCCATTATCCATATTGATATCTAACCCTTTGTTTAATCAGCAGAAGGATGCAGTCTTTGCTCCAATTTAATAAATCATGGGAAAGGTTGGGGAGGGATATAGTAGTTTCTGTATTGTTTTGCACTACAGAGTGCTTCATCCAAAATGTCATTAATCTCTCCTGCTCAGAAAGAGGTGAGAACCTGAAGGTAGCCTTTGATAAAATCTTAGAAAGCAAATAATCCCTTTCTTTAATACATGTACCAATTAAAACTTAGGTTGCATGACAGCTCCATGCATCATTTTGGGCATCTTTCCTCATTCACGTAGGAGTTGTGCATATGTTTTTCGTGTCACTCATGCCTATTCAACTGCTTTACAAAGTCAAGTTGTGATGGTTATTGCTCTGGAGTGTCTTATGACTGTGAAATCTCTCTCCATGTATGTAAGATTGTAGACTTTGTGAGTGTAGCTTGAAAGCAATATTATCAGTTATTCTCTCAAATTTCTTCACAAGGACTCGCTTTTCTACTTTTATGGGTCATAGATGTGTTACAAGAGGTCTCTGCAGAGCCCTAATGAATGTAATGTGTGGATCTGCCACGTGGAGTGGATTTTGGTTGGGATTTGTGTATTGGAGAGAATAAACAGATGCAAAACCTGGTTTTCATAGTTCAAACTGTCAGAACTTTGGGGGACAATATTGCACTAAAAACCAATGTTGCCTTTTGTGCATGAGATTCAGGCTTTCTGATGTGGATTCATTTTGGGCCTTTTGTTTAGTTGTGGTGTTTATAAATCAGTGCTGTAAGAGGCAAAACCCTTTATCCTGTCAAACACACACTTCGCTTGAGTCCTGCGGAGTCAGATGAGAGTGCTTCAGCTTCTGTAAATGAACATCAGTGTCATTTAAAGGATTTGGAGTTAAAATAGAGAATTTGCCATAGTTTACAGAATCTGTCACTCCAAGATAAAGTGAAACTGCCAGAAAACGATGAAACTTTGAGACTTAACATTATTTTCCTAAACTTTAAAACTATCAGAACTGCAGAAATCCTGCTTCCATGTTGGTAATGCTATAGTGGAAGAGGCAGAATCAGTAGATCTTCCACAATTTGCTTTGCAGCAAGCACTGCCTTGCTGAATCCACTGAAATGAAGGATGTTCTGAGACAGAGCTGCTGAGGCTGTAAAAAGACCCTCTTCAGATGTGCTTCCTTCTCTCTCACTGTGCGTCTATAAAAACTGTTCATATATCTTACTTAAATAGAAGTTAATCAGTAAATTACTGACAGTAATTCTAACTATCATTTATCTAGGACCAGCTAGACTTTACTGTGTATCGTTTTTGTTGTGGCATTTCAGGGTGACACCCCCCCCCCCACACACATATAGTTCCAATATTAAGGGACTAATTATGCAAAACTTTACAGGTGTTTTCTGTTTTAAGTGTGTTAAGTTGTGTCATGGCCTCAAGGTACTATCTGGATCCATAATATCTGAGCATGTGAACAACTTTGGGCCTGAAACATAAGGTATGTTTGTGCTTCTGTGCAAAGCTTAATGCAGCATCAAGGTTTAAGAATTCTTGTATATGTGTCACATTATTGTTGTGAAAGAAAAGAAGGGATGTAAGGAAAGAAAGTGCCTATCGATCCTATAATAGCTATGAAAACTTCCAGTTGGACACATCTGCAAAGGCCAGCACTGGTAAAGCTGAGATTATTGTTTTCTGAAAGCATGCTAATGATGCACGCTCTGCTTTGAGACCATGGTAAGTCCCTTCATACCCTTTCTCATTTTAAGAGATGAAAGCTGCTAGGCAACTGAATGCTTTAGCTGTGCACTAGGAAGAGTTTTCTGATTACGTAGGAAGGTAACTGAAAGATCACCTTTTTTTTTTAAAGAAACAGCAGCAAATCATCCTTCCAAACTTTCAACACTTACCAATAATAACAATAAAGTTCCAAAGTATTTATTGAAATAAACCTGAAATAGTTTTCTCTAGGCAAATCTTTTCCTTCATGGGTTTTTTTTATGTTTTCAAGCTTATGGTATGCTGTGAAGGGATCAGTGTTGCCAGACATGTTCTGAACTTACTGTAACCCTGCCTTATGAGGTGGTTTGCTGGAGGAAGCTGAAAGGTGGCTAGGTTAGAAATACAAACCTTCAAGGCTGGGTGAACTGGAAATGAGGCGCTTGCCTGGATGGTGGTGAAATCAGGCACTGTGAGACTGAAATGGTTCTCTTTTTCCTCACCTTTTAGTTGAGTCAAGTTCTTACAGCTCAGGACATGTGAACCAATGTACAGAAGACAGACAGATTAACTAGTTTATTGCATCGTCTTTGCTTTCATGTTCAAGCCATAGCAGCAGTCACTTTTATCTGAAACAAAGGAATAGTTCAAACTCAAGCTATGGCTTATCATACTTCGATAAGAAAATGCTTGTTCGGAACGAAAGAATTATGTTATCTAAAATAAGACTATGGCTCTATAGCTTTGAAATCTCAAGTTATTGCCCTAAAATTCTTTCTCATAAAACCCCTAAGCTCACTAAAAAATGGTTCTTTTTTCAGCTCCCTCAGTAGTAGATGATCTCTTGGTCTACTGAAGCATGTCACTGTCCTAAGCAAAACACTGTAAAGTCTATCATGGAATATGCTATGTCAAACTTTTAGGACCTAATATTTGTACCAGGTATCAAGCCAACTTTTAAGCTCATGCTGTCACATTTGTACTACTTGATTTTTTTGGGGGATGGTGGTGGGGATATGTTCAGCTCTAGGTCATTTGCACATTTCCTTTCCTCATTTCCTTTTGTCATGCATACACGTATTCTTTGCCCGGGTAAGAATTCAGCATTAGAGCTCACGTGTGGATCTACCTTGAAAATACAAAATCACAGTAGATTGGGCATCTTTGATAAGAACGTGAAAGGGCTTCCACAGCATCACAGTTTTTGTGTGTATCTCTTAAATTACTGTTTGTTTAATTTTTCATTCTGTATTAACCTTTCCGGCTCCCACCCTTCCAAGAGTACACTTAAAATCTGCACCTCGGTCATAGACTAGTCCTGGAGAGAATCTCATTGTTAACACTGGATTAAAAATCCATTTTATCTTTCTCGGTAACTTCTGACTATACTTCAGAGGCAGAGAATCCTTTTTGTCAGATCTTGCCATTCTTTCAAGGCTGTCTCAGTCTTGTAGTTCTCTTGCTGCTACTCCAATGGTACAAAGGAAGTAGCAGGAGCAATAATGTAATAGAATCAGTGAGTTTTTATTTAGTTTTCCTCTAACAACAATAGTAGCATATATTTCATATGGATTATTCCCAATAATGGTAGTTCTTATTCTCAATAGTGAGGTTATATTTTAGGCAGCAACTTCACTCTGGAGTGTTTTCTTAACTTTGGGGGTTCCCTTTTACCTGTTTCTTTAAACCAAAGGCTTGTGGTTTGTTTTTTCTCCCCTACAGTCATGTTCTGAAGAATTACTGGTCTGTCTCTTTCACCTTTCCTTTGCTCTACTGTTTGCTTGTTAATTCTCAATGAGCTTCTGCCTTGAATTTTGAAGCTCTTAATCTAATCAGCAGACATCAGTAAATATCTTTCTGTATGAGTTTTCCTACCCTTGGAGTGGCTGCCTCAATTTTTATTGAAACAATTTTTCCCAGGCTGTTTGGCTTCTCTATTATTTTCAGCAAGACAGCAAGCTTATCGCGTTCCTCCAGTCTGCTCTTTTTAAACCAAGGGGCTTTATGTTATGATTTAAGAGTAGAATCACCAAAAGATGTCTCAATCTCAGCAGTTCCTTCTTGCTCTTTTAAGGCACAGGAAGTTCAGAAGTTTGCCAAATTGTGTGTGAGAATAGTCATTGAAACTCACATTCACAGAAGTTGGGCACAGGAGGAACCACCTCATAGCACCACATCTTCTGGTAGTCAGGCTACTCATTTTCATTTATTTTCTTGCACTCAGAGCCAAGAAATGAACTGTAACCCCGACCAAAGCCTGCCTTATGTTTTGGTTTACATGTCTTCTGGAAACTTCATCTCTAATACCAAGATATGTAAGACACAGCCCTTTCCCTCTGCAGTGTGCGTTGGTGGTTAAACACCCTCACTGTTAAAAACATGTCCCTTCTTTCCAATTTGAAATAGTCTGAAATTCCCTGGAGCAGCAGCTGTGCTTCTGACAGAGCAGTGTTTCATGATCTTTCCCTGAAGTGATCTAATAGTATTTAACATCTGTGGACCACTCGGCTTGCCAAGGTTTTACAAGCCTACAGTGAGAAAGTTTGCATTATAAAGGACACCCCACTTCTGTGATAGGTTTGTACATGGAATTTTGATGGCTTTTTAAGAAATCAGATAACATCTCAGTACCCAGGTAGGTATGCAGTAGATTTATTGCGCTCTAGAGTACAGTGAAAGCGTACGTTTGCTGTGTTCTGCATCTTCCCTTCCTGTATCTGTTCTGATTCCACATTCTCTGTGCCATCCTAGTAAAAAAGTATCTTGGACAGAAACAGTAACCGGGTTTGGGAAAATGTGGCAAGTATTTGTCAATCCTAGAAAAGTTAAAACCCAGAGTCTGCATTAGTCTGTGCTTCAACTCAAGGCTGGTTTAACAAAAAACCCCAAGCAAAAATCCTCCCATAACAACCCAACAAAATAAAACAGCTTCTTTTATTACTCTCAAAAGAGATTTGATTCAAATGTGTTTGTTTTGTATTGCTTGTCATAAATGAGAGTTTTGGTAGTACTCAGAGCTTGTTATTTACTGAGGGATGTGTATTCAGAGGCAGAATAAAGGATTTTAGCCTGAAGGTTACATTTTGTCTCTTCATGGGTTTGTGAGATGCCCCAAAGAGCCTCTGAGGAGGGACTGTGCAGTGCTTCACTGCTCCTTCCAGAGGAGAGCGGCTGAGAGTAGCTTTGGGGTAGTTATGGGATATGTGAACAGTGTCTGAACTCATCGGGAGGGGAAAAATATGAGCCCCAGAGGTCTGTCAGTTGTGTGACTGCTTGGAAAAGAGATGGGGGTGAGTGCAGAAGGGTGTGAGGAGTCATCAGTTGGGTACCTGTACCCTACAAAGGCAAAAAGACAAAAGGGAGCTTGTTGATGCAGCATGTGTTAGCCATTGTGGTCCTTAGTTCTACTTTTGCAAAGTATTAGATATCGAGGGCACAGACTGCTTCAGAATACCCTAAAAACTAAGAAAGGACAATGTTACTTGCACTGCAATCTGCTTAGGGTGAGCACTGTGCTCTCTACTTGTCTCTTAAGACTGTCTTAAGGTACTAGGGGTGATGTTGCTGTCATGTGGGTCTGTTGTAACAAGTGTAGAAATATACTGAGAAATGGAAATGAGAGGGGTCTTGGTCCCAGAACTTTACTACTTGAGAAATACATTATCTTTGCTACATGAGAGTAGTGGTTTCTGCTTTCAAATTAATTTCTCCTTAAGCTAACCTCTACACACTTCTCTAGAGCTTTTGGATCAGCCACACAGAAATACTGAGTATTTGTACCAAGATACAGGCATGTGCTGAGCTGAGTCATTCTTGTCCAACTGGGTGTCCAAGCTACAATCCAGCACTCATCATCTCTTGCCTTTTCCAGGCTGACTGGGAGAAAAGCAAATAACCCAGTGGCAGGTAGAGAGAAGCCTGGGTGTTGAGTCTTTGCTGTCCTCCAGAGGTTTTGTGCTAATTTGCTAAACACTTCAAAGGTGTTAAGGGCACAGAAGGTATATAGGAACTTAATGCCAGCTTTAGAAAGGTGTTAAGTGATTAGTTCCCACTGGTTTTCAGTAGGAGTTATATGCCTGGCTGCTGCTTTAAACACTGTTAATTACCATCTTATAGCTTTAGGTACATTATTAAATCTAAAAGCATGTCCTGTGGTCTTTATACAACAGTTTCTCCCTCACACAATAGGGATAATGTTGCTTCTGTCACAATAATGACAAGGGTGAGCACATGAAAAATTGTTATGTTCTTGAATTCTGTGGGCTCATGGACTACACATTTAAAGTAATCCTTTGTACAGCACTTGATCAGAAACAGTTCACTACTCCTGATTTTAGTTGCTTGGTTTTCTCAGCAACACCTGAAAGATCCTTTCATGTGAAAACTGAGTTTTGTATGAAAAAAAACCCAAAGTTTTGTCTTTATCTTGCTTCTAGGGCAATGCCCAATGCATAGAACTGGGGCAGAGGACATTTCTGAGAACTACAATTGGGAGGGAAGAGGATGCTTGAATTAATTTCATCTTGTTACAGGATACATAACAGACTGTGTTCTGCATCGCTGCAATCTCACTGTGCTTCCAGGGGCTTTGAAAGGATGAGATTAGAGGAATAGTGATTAAGGTTATCCTTTCCTTTTAATGCTTATGTTATGTCTATATTGGAATAGCCACTGTGATTATCCGTATACACTGAGATTGATTTCTTGTTGTCCTCCTAAGATGATGGAGTAGGAGTGTGGCTTTTAGGCAAACATATTGCGAGTGCTGCACAAACTCAATATTGGTTATGAGCTGAGAGGATCGTTCCTTAGGCACTGGCATGAGATGCAATCTTGCTGTGTTTTGCTTTTACATGCAAAATCTGCCCCTGGTCTTCAA
>NW_009921260.1:213595-220134 GCF_000696875.1 Nestor notabilis | reverse complement strand
CAGTAAAGATTTTGGTTCAGTCCTGCTCTTCATCTCCTATAATGTTTGTTGAAGTGGAATGAGTTTTTTCAGACTGGGGAGTGCTGCTTTGTTGATACCATGCCATAATATGTTTAACTTCAAATTATATTATATTAAAGTTCAGTGAAGCTGAATCTCTGTTTTTATTTCTCTGCCAGTCAAATCAATATCCTTCATCTATTTGCCAACGGGAGGCAGAAAGAAAGACTGATTTGTGTAAGTGGGATGACTTGATAGGCACAAATGGGGAGATATGTTGTTTTCTCTTTTGTTTTAAGTTTCTTTGTTTTCCAAGTTCCAGGTTTTCCAGTAGGGTCTTCAGCAGTTCTCAAAATGATGCAATTTCATCTTCTGAGGAACACATGTCCTGCCAGTGTATAATTTGTTGTCAGCTACAACAGAAGGTGCTTCCCTTGTGAAATCATTCAGGACCAGTTGCTCCTGCAGGTGTCTGTCATCGTCATATCATCCCAGTCAGACAGCTGATTTCTCTGACAACACCTCAAGGCACACTAAAAAGTCTGCTTGGAAAAGAAAGTGTGAATCTGACCAATTACTTCAATCTATTCCTGAATGTAAGAACTACTAAGAAAGCCTCTTCACTTCTTCAAATGATAGTCATAGGATTTCATTGTTGCTCTTTTTGAGTCAATTAAAGCTGAAATACTACTACGATAGGCTGTGGAGCAGAGTGGAAATTAGGATAAAGCTGTGACAGAAGTGGTGACTACAGTCAGTGTAGCTGATGGTAAAATTAGTGGAGGTTAAGACTTTCAAAAATATGCTCTGTGGTGCCCTAACTCTGCTTGTGTCAATGTCAGTGATGTAGAAGTCTCCCTGGCATCACTTAGAGCAAATGTAAGCTAATGAAGAATACTTTGACATCTCTGCACTGTAGAGGTTGGCCGCTGTAAAACTGCAGGCTGCTTTTTAAACCTATCATCTCTAAAGTGCTGGTGCTCAAACAGCTCTGGAATGGCTCGATCTTTAGATGTTCACATTTCAGTTTCTAATTATCACAGAATCCCAGAGTGGTTTGGGTTGGAAGGGACCTTAGAGCTCATCCAGTTCCTCACCACCCTCACAGGGAAGAACTTCTGCCTAAGATCTCTCTCAATCCACCCTCTTTCAAGCAGGACATAGCCTTGCTTTGCTTTTCTACTCAGTTATTTTCACAGGTAAGATTCTTAACGGATGATAAATCCATTTAAAGGTTAATGCAGGATGCATTCTTAGAGTTGAGTTTTTCAGTGCAGAAATAGCAGTGTAGATACAAGCGCTTACTCAAAGTTTATGGACTGATATGGGTTCTTGGTTTTCTGTATGTTTCTATCAGTGGGTAAATCATGTGTTGTTTTCATGAGATTTGGTTGTTGCTTTTGATTTGGCTATTTGAATTGAAATTGGGAAACAAAATGGTCTTTCAAGACAGATACATAAAACAGTCTTAACCATACTGTCTACAGCAGAAAAAAATAAATTTTTAAGAATGTTTTACATTAAAATTGACTTATTAAAGTAACTTATGACTCTAAACTTGCATTAAATGTAATACAAGCTATGCAGACACTTCCACTTACTTGGTTTGGGTGTGACATGCCAGAAATGGGAAGGTTGCATTATCTGTGGTTTTGCAGTGTAAATTGGGGGGATAGGTCAATGCCTGCAAGAAGAAATGAGAATGGACTGAGGATTCCTGTACTGGTGATGCTCTTGCCCAAATGGGTGTGAGTCATTACTCTGAACTGCTCTAAGATCATGCTCTAAGATCAAGGGCTATTTTCCATTCTGATTCTCTCTCAAGTTAGAAAGCTCTTTCCTCGCAAACTGTAATACCTTGCCAGTTGTCTTTAAAATGATCTTTTGGATGAATCCACGCTCCAGATTTTCAGTTAATTCCCATGCTTTCACTTCTGCTGGCCTCCTGATCACCACAAATCCTCTTTATCCCAGTGAATGGGGAATATGGAAAACTTCTTTTAAATAATGCTTGCTATGAGCACAAGATAATTATGTTTATCTATTTCACACAAACCCAACTTTCACAGCACATTAAGTCTGCGAAGTCAAGCACTTACAAAAAGCACTATTACAGCTGAGCAGCAAATTTATGTGCTGTTTCTATTGCCTCTTCAGAAGCCTGCTTCTGCCAGCTCTCCCTTTACCTTCTTTCTTTGGGGATTTCAGTCAGTTTAGCTTAAAAGGGCTGTCCTAGAGGACAGTATTTCTTCAATTGGAAATCCATTTCCCCTACTTGTTCCTTTTCCAGTGCTGTACTGTAACTTTTGTGGTGGAGGAAGCAATGAGCTCTGATGCTGGTTCTGCACCTATGAAGCTTCCTGCATGGTTGGGATGAAAACCCCTAACTCTTTGCTAGCAGTAACAAACTTGGTTTCTTTTTACTTCAGTGTCCAGGAAGGTTGAAGTGATTCTTCATGTTAGTTGTTGTATTCATCTGTTGGGGCTTTTTAAGAGCTGAGGTGTGGGGTTTGCTAGCACTTTACTTTCCTGAAACATAGAATCCAACTGCATTGGAAAAGACCTTTAAGCTCATCCAGTCCAACCATTCCCCAGCACTGCCAAGGCCACCACTAACCCATGGCACTGAGGCCTTGGCTACATGGTGTGTGAACGCTTCGAGGGATAGTGACTCCAGCACTGCCCTGGGCAGCCTGTTCAAATGCCTGAGCACCCTCTGGGAAAGAAATTGTTCCTCATCTCCAGCCTAAATTAATATCTAATCTGTATTTATGTCTGATTTAGTTTTTCTTTTCCTTCTGGGTAAGTGTAGAGCTTCAGCAGCCTTTCCAACAAACCAGAAGTCATCCCTTGGTGGACTCAGCTACTGCTCAGGAACAAAACTTATGTAATTTATGTCCTTTTTTTGCTTTAACACAAACTCGGATTACAGCTGCCAGGCATTTTAAGCCAGGCTTCTGAAGTGGATTATTTTATACTCTGAAATAGCATCAAATGCAAGTGCTTAATGAGATTGGACCCCACAGGCACATCTGATGGCTTTATAAAGCTGGTGTGTATACATTGATAGAAAAGAATATGTAAAGGCCAGGCATGTTTTTCAGACAGGTACACCACTATTGATTCACAAACATGGGTACTTTCCTATGTGGGGATGAGCATCTGGCACAGGTATAGCTGTGCCTGACAAAGAACAGAGAAGTGTTGCCCTTTCATTGACAAATATGTAGTTAATAACTCAGGCTCACTTCTGTTCCAGAAATCAATCATAAGGCTTTTAGTCAGCCCTTTGGTAACTTCCTGTTCCTTAATAAACAAGACAGCTGTCCTCTAATGCCAGGATTATAAATCTGGGTGAGCACCCCTCTGTTACAGTGGTTGGTTTCCTCCTGCTCCATGTTGTGGCAACTTGTAAAAGTAAATTTTGCTGTGTGTAATACAAACACAAAATAAAGAGTATGTGAACTCCACAGTGTTCAGAGCATAAATGTAAGTTGAGAGAGCAAGTGGCTAGAGATGATCCACAGGAGGATACTATTAACTGGTGTTGCTTTTGTATTATGTTGGAGGGACGGATGTGAGGGCAGAGGCACTGGGCTGCTGTCAACACAGTCAAGATCTTCCTGTTATCAAGCGAATGCTGTTCTGTGAAGAAATGCCTTCAGAAATGATGCCGTGGGGTGCTGTGCAAGAGTTCTCTGCAGCTGGTACCTTTACTGTGAACTGGGCAAATACTTGTGCCTTCTAGAGAATTTTCCCTCTTTTGTATAGGTGTTTTTAACTGTCAATACTTACTACTTCAGGTTTATGGTCAATTGTAAGACTATAATGAAAACTCCAGGGTGCTTGTCCCAATTGACTAAGTCATTGCTTGCTGTATAAGGTATGTTTTCATTTGTTGGAACAAACCTGTACAATATTAGACAGTTTTACTGTACAATAAGGTTCAAACTTACGCTGGCAGAAGGACATAAAACTAATTCTGAGGGAATTCTCATACTTCCTTGAACAAAGCATCTCTTCACTGGGGATGACAGTGTGTCTGTAACTGTGCAGCATTTATATTCTCTGCCTTGCTGCTGTCCTTGACTGACATGTTAACTCACTGGCCAATTTTCTTTGCAACTCATCTTAGAAATAGAGTAATTTTTGTCAACTGCAACATGGTATCAGTTGAAGATGGATCAAATGTCTTGGGCAGAATTCTCTTTTCCATGAACTCTCCTGCTCAGATCATTCTTTAACCAATTTATTATGAGGTTTGGGGCATGGGCATCAAGTGAAGTAGTATGCTTGTATACATAGAAAAGAACCAGTAAGATGACAAACACTTGTGTTTGTTTTTCTCAACACTTTCCTTTCTGTGTGTGCCCTGTGTTCCACTAATGGTTTTTAGATACACTGGCCAACTGAACAAGTTGGAAGTGATTTTAAGTTCAGCCACTGTGGAAGAGTGGGACCCTGGTTTTGTTGGCTCAAGGGCTGGGAGGAGAGAGAAAGAGACTGACATTTGTGGATAGCTGCAAGAAAATGCAGTGTTGAGTGGTTCTGTATCCAGTGGCTGCTGCCTGGCCAGTCTGTGTATCCAGAGCTCCAGACTAACCTTGAATGCTGGCTCTGCTGGAGGTATCAGGACAGGAAAGGGGGTTACCGAGAGGAGGATGGAGAAGGTAAAAGATCCAGTGTAAATCAAGTTTCGTTGCAGCCTTTGCAACTTGTTTAGTGCTGTGTCTTTGAACACCTTTCTCTCCCAAAACATTAAAACCTCAAGGTTTGCAACACTATGAAAAAGAGATGAAAGTATTTTAGGAACCAGACAGAACTTCTTCTCATGTAGTAACCAGCCAAACTGTAAAAACATGCTATGAAAGTGGCAGTCGCTGACCCAAGCCCATGAGCTGCAGCCCTGCAGGGGTGTGTTTGGTTGAGTTTGTCCGATCACATCAGCTGAGGCTCTGCAATGTGAGAAGGGTGTAAAAGATCCTTAAGTAACAAGGGATAGGACAAGAGGAAATGGCCTCAAGCTGCACCAGGGGATGTTTAGGCTGGAGATTAGAACAATTCCTTCCCCAGAAGGTGCTCAGGCATTGGAACAGGCTGCCCAGGGCAGTGCTGGAGTCAGCATCCCTGGAAGTGTTCACACACTGTGTAGGTGAGACCCTCAGTGCCATGGGCTAGTGGTGGCCTTGGCACTGCTGGGGTAAAGATTGAACTTGATGATCTTAAAGGTCTTTTTCCAACCTGGTTGATTCTGTGGCTTTGGGAACTATAGGCATAAGGGAAATGGGATATCCAGCTGGTGTCTTATTTTAGCAGGGAAAAAAAAACCCTTTCTGAGTATTATGGGCATATAATACTGCTGGAGGATCACTGCTGATGGCATGCACTGGAGCCAAATCCTGTTCTGAAACATGTTAGCACAGATGTAGAGTCACTGCTTATGAAACAATGAATGAAGACATCTGGATTTGTGCTGCTGTAACAAAGCAGGATGTTGTCCTCTGGGTATAGTTTCCCTGCACTGAACAGACAGAGCCTCCAACATTTTAAATATTGACATTTTATGATGTTTTCCCAAGGTGCTCATTTAGCAAAAACTAACCAGGAAAATATGGAAGGTAGCTGCTGGCTTTCATGTGCCTCCAAGGGAGAGAATCCATCCTCATGCAAGGAGAGCATGTAACAGCTCACCTGGAGACTTAGTAGCTCTCTAATGTACTATGTCCCTTCCCAAGGACTGAATCACAGCTGTGGGAAAAGACTTCCTCTGAACTGACAGTGTTTGTGTAATTTGCACTCTTGGAGTCCAAGGTTTAGGGACTGAGCTGTTGGCACTTGTGTAACCTGAAATCTTGCCTCACGTTTTGGTTCAATCCAATGCACTGAGTTCTCTTCTCCTCATGTATATTGCATTATCAACAAAGAAGTCAAGCTGAGTTTGCATGAATGTTCTTTGTTCATCTGCTGTTGGTTTTATTGGAATCCATAATCTAAATCATGTATTAAAAATAATGGTATATGTTGATACAGCATCTCCCCTTTTTAATTTTCTGCCTTTTCCCAGCAACCTCAGCATCAACTACTGCCACACTAGACTTGACCTGAAGCCTATTCCTAATGATGTTCTCTCTGTTCTGCCAAGTCAGTAATTTGTCTGCTATTCTATAGATACCTCACACTATTAAGTCCTTTATTACGTGCCACTGTGCCCTACCTCCTGGGATGGGGCAAATATTTGCCTCCTTGGGATTGCAGTGAGACTCAAATACCAAGTTGCCACCAAAGTGATTTTTTTTTTTCCCCTGTGCCTAATTAAGGTGGGTGTTTGTACAAGCTATTTAAAAGCAGCCTAATTAGCCATGTCATTCTGTACTAAGTAAGTCTTCCTCTGCTTAACTACATGGTTCATTCCTTTGCTGCTGTAGAGGTGTCCTGTTTGTGAGTGTGTTCCTTCTGGGTCTACTCAGGGATATATGCTCCTTGGTTGTGTTTGAGTATTTTAGGAGTATAACAGCTCTAGAGACAGCACATCCAGGTTT
>NW_009921260.1:204775-213564 GCF_000696875.1 Nestor notabilis | reverse complement strand
CATTCCTGGGGTGTATTCCTGACCTGAGGATGCTGTGAGGATCACTACATTCTAGGACTCATTTTATGTGCTGGAAGCAGAAGAGAACAGGAAAACAATGGAGGCACGGCTGGATTATGACTGTGGTAACGAAATTCATCCTCCCAGTGTTCTTGGTCTGCAGTCTCACCTCTGCTTCCCAACATAAAGTAGTAAGAAGGAAATTAAATACTTGATTTCTTTAAATTTTAATGGTATTGAAATCTCAGTTCTAAGATTAGAGGAGACTTAATCAGGTTCTGTCATTTCTTGTGACTCGTTTTCAGGATGCTGAGATCAAACTTCCATGTTCACCAAGTGGTATCATCAGTGATGGGATCAGGCACATCTTGTATTATGTGACCTACCTCATCCCTCATCTCCACGATCCTTCACAATAAACCGTTGCATTTTTTATGTGTCTTGGGCATGTGATTGTTCTGTTACTTTCCAAAATCCAGATATCCTCCTTAGGGATGTGTTACATGTTTGGTTTGGGAGCAAAATCTACTTCTTCCTTTTTATTAAGGAAGTCAGAGATAGTCTTTGGCTTTCACTGCCTTTGTTCCATTATTTTCTGGATATCTGTCTCTAAGAAGTGAAAGGCCAATGTAAGATGAAGTGATTGATAACATCTTTCCATAATGCTGAGATGTCTGGTGGCTTTAAACTTATGTTGATATATCAATTGAGAGAAAATTGCTGTTCTAATCGGGTAGGATTTCAAAGAGTGGTTTATGGATGATGATGTCAGGTTAATTTTCTACAACTAGTTATTATGTAGATAATTCATAGGATGTGTCTTGTTCCTGTAAGTGCTGGAGACTTCCTGCCTTTTTGAGAAATCGAAACATTAAATCTGTGTGAACCAACTTCATGCCATACTATGTTGAGGAGTACAGTAAACTTAGTTCAGTAGCTGCTGAATTATATTAAATGAAGAGTTTCTGGCTTCAGCTACTTTATATGGTTGTTCTTTATTTGCCTTTTTTCATCCTTTGCCCAACAAAAATATTAACAGATTTTTTCCAGTTTATTTTGCCTAAAGCAGATGATGTGCTAAAAGACTCTGTTTTGAAATTGAAGCTTGAATAATAATACAAGCATTTAGAAGTGCTTTGATTAACCACATCACCCTTTTGCAGTTTGGGATAAAATAGGAAGAATAAATTCCAGGCCTTTCGTAATGGGAATTTTAATTCTTTCTGTGTCTTTGGGGCAATACTAAATTGGAGATTTTCTTGCTGGGTCGTATCCATGGGAATTGAAGAATTGTTTTGAGTGAATACTTCCCCCCCTTCACCATTGCTCTGACAAATTTGTCTGCTCAGCCTCTTGAATGGACTGATCCAGAGCGAAGCATTTGCTCTACTTGTGAACACACAGACGTGACACTTCCACATTGTCCTGGGTTCAGCTACAGCAGTCAGGAAGGAAAAGGGGGGGAGTGAGCGAGCGGCTGCGTGGTTCCAAGTTGCCGGCTGGGCTTAAACCACGACACACATTAAATTGCACATACCTCTCTACCTGAATATTGTCACTACAATAACACAAGGAAGGAAGAAGTTCATTTACAAACTTTGCAATGGAATTTGCAACAAGATTCAAAGTTATAGATGAAATATTTGGTAATTAGGAGTAAAAACTGCATAGCATTTTCTTGCAAAAGTAGATTTGCTGTTGAATATGAATGCGTGTTGGGGAACAAGTTGCCTGACTCCTTGATTTCAGTGCACAGATAAGGGTGAAAATGAACTCATGGCTATTCTTTAGGTATTCTTTAAAGCTTGCTGTATCTAAAATGGGCTCAAAAGGAATTATTAATGTCTCTGTAAAGTGGGAGGACTTTTTTTAACATAATTCCTATTATCCCTTTTGAAAAGCTCAATATAACTCAAACAGGTCAGGATTAAAATTCCAGCTGCAGAAAGACCAGGCATTTCATCTGCTGTATGCAGGCACTAGGGCTCTTCCTTCTATGTTGGCTGGAGGCACTAGCAGCTCAGCATGGCAAAGGCTGCAGTCATTCAGTAAATGCTTTCATCTTATTTGGTATGTGGAGCATCAACTGTGAGTTTTGTCATATGAATGAAGTTACTGCCTTGTATTTCATAAGTAGTTTGTGAAGTCCAGAACCTGGACTGTGGTTTTTCTTTTATTTCTCAGCATGTCTTCTGCCTGTTGATAAGTTTATTTTGAGTTTGTTTGCTTTGTTGTCTGATTTGAAAGAATTTGGGTTCCAGGCTTAAACCTTTGGCAGTATCCTGAAACAGAGATGCTCAGAGCAGATCTATGTAATCAAAACTACACAGGATTCCCCTGTGCTGACACAGAGCTGGGGTCAGGCAACCAGCTTAGAAAGGGAAAATGATTTTTCTTTAAGTATTCTGCTTATTTTTCTGGTGACTCTTCACACTTAGGATTTCCTTTAGATTTAAGTAGCAGACAGGGCACCTATGACAGAAAAGCACTGTTCATGAGGCAGTCCAGATGAGAGAAACAAAGTGTGTTCATGTGGCACTGATTCAATGCAGAGAGAAAAGAACTGCAGGGGAGTTCTGCCATGCCTTTGTGTTACAGGGATAAGAGTCTGGCAAAGGGAAGGTGGATGTGGGGAAACATTAATGAATAAAACGTCACCTATGGAAGTCAGCATTGTCTTCCTTCTCTCTGTATCAAAGAACACACAGGAGGCTTGGATGGATAGCAATGCTCTTGTTAAGTGGAGTGGGGAATGGAAGGTTTGTCTTGGCCTTTTAGTTATACACAAAAGATAATATAAGTTGTATTGTCACCGCTAACTAGAGAAGAACTGGGTGTATTTTTCCTCACTGTTCTTTCTCCAGTGAGATTATACACATCTGCAACTCTTATGTCAATTCTCTTACATTTTGCTTTAAACTTATAATTATCTATTTCTTGACTCAGCTGTTCTTGTCATCCTTTTATTACAGATCACTTGAATTGGATATTCTGAGAGTTTAAAACTCAGAAGATGCTGTGCACTTCTCTGAGAGATCCCTCCTATTTACAGTTACCATTACTCTCGGGGTTTTTTTTCCCTTGCTTAAGTGCTGGGCATTAGCTGCAGGTATAAACCCCAGCAATAGACCTTTCCCACCCTGAGCCAGTGTGGGGCTGGTTTTGGTTGACTCTTCAATGCTGACTTTCAGTTAACTTCAGCAGTGGGACTTACAAACTTTTACTTTATGGTTGCACATTGAAGTATGCATTGCTCATCTCCTTCAGCTCTCCGATTCTTTACTGTAACTTCTATAGAAGCAAAACACAGTCCTGCACATAACACACTCCAAGGAGAAGATGAAATAACAAAGCTGGAGTGACAGATGTTAATCACAATACTTAATGTGCTACTGGAAACACTGATGAGGGCTGGATATGAACCCCCAGCTGCTGATGCTCCTCTTTCCGTACAGGCATGAATGTGTACTCAAGGTAATCAATGCCAGTGGAGAGGCTCTGTGTTTACACTGATGTTACTGAGCAAAAAAAACATGCCCATGATGGTATTTGAGGGCTGGCAAACTGAAAACTTCTCACTTAATGCAGTTGCAACACTCAAAGTAAAACCATAAAGCTTTATTATCCCTGCTGCTCACACTGCCCTGTCCTTTCAGGTTTCCAGGGACCTGAGGGGGCCCCTTTCATCTCCTAATTGAGGTGAAGGGGGATACTTTTTTCTGCTGAATTCTGGTTTTGCTGCTTAAAAGCTCTTCCTTCAGGCAAAAGTCTGTGCAACACTCCATTAACACCAAGTGGCAGGGTTTTCTCCCCTTCACTTGGGAGCAGTCTCAGAAAAAAGGGAATTAGCAACTTCTGTAGAACTTTGGAAGTGATGATAACTTTTCTGTTTTCATCTAAGCATAATATGCACGTACGAATTTCAGAACAGTTGGTATTTTTTTCTCCAAGTTACAGAACATGTAACACAGGAGAAACAGAAGGGTTGAGTTAAATCTTTGACATTTCAGTGGAGTGCACCACTGAGTCTACCTAAAGTTCCTTTGTGAATCTTCCCTTTAACCTTTGGGATTATTGTACCTCACAAAGCATGCAGAATGCATGTAATAGTTTATTCTGGATAAATTTTACCTCTAAAATCTCTGCTGTTCAGATAAAGATGCTGCTCTTTTACCATTAAACTTCTATGTGTTTATATTAAACACATCTTGGGTCTGCATTTATCCAACTCATGGCCATCAGCAGTTGGGGAAGGACTTCTCCCTCCCTGCACACCCTCTCTCCTGCCTCCTTCAAGCAGATGGAGCATCAGGACTCAGCCTGGCAGTGTGCTGTCAGTGGAACAAGAGTACGGGAAAGCAAATTCCGGAGCTCAAGGCCATCCCCATGGATTGCATTGCATTGTGCCCTCACATATACATCTGTTTTCACTGCTGTGTCTCAGGGCATTAGCAGAGGAACTAAGCAATTTTAGCTATTCCCAGGAGATATCTCTAGTTTTCCTTTTAGCGGACGAAATGCTGCTTTTTTGCCTAACCCCCTGGAGCATTGCAGACTTTAATTTGTAGAAATCAGTTTCTTAAACTAAAATGAGATTAAATCCGTGAATTTTACAGAACTTGAGGAAGCCACAGTGCATAAATAAACCAGCAGCACTGACTTGAAAGAGGTTGAATGTACAGGACCATGGAGCAGGTTCTCTGCAGGATTGTTTAGGGCTCGTCTTTTTCAAATGGAGTTATTTCATTCATATACATTCGTATTCCAAGTGCCAAGTCACTCCCTGCCAAACCCCTTTGTGTTGCTTCAGGAAAGAACAGAAAAACTCTTCCAATGTTATAGATGGGGGAATTGGGTTGCAAGTGCCTTATTTAAAGCTGTAAGGAAAATCTGTACTGAGATGGTGCTAGTGCTTGAGAATTTGTTGACCTCTGCTTAGATTTCCTGAAACCCAGTCCCATCTGAAGGGATAATGGGCATCCTGTCTTGAAGTTTGTTGCAAATGCTATTGTTGATGTCAATGAATTTTGCATCAGGTCCAAATGATTGTGTGATGTAATGCACTGAATTTTCATTGGGTTTATTTCTTTAGACTTGGCTTTCTGGAGATGTGTGATTTGTGCTTGTCTACAGCAGAATTTTTATATGCAATATCTTTTTGGAAGTTATCTCAGGTAACATTTGTATTAAGAAGCTGCTTGGCTTTGCAGTGCTGGTTTTAAAGCTGCCTGTGTGCTTTCTAGCAATTTTAAATGCCTCAAAAACCTATCAATCCTATTTATAAAGGAAAGGAAGATAGAAACATTGTGTGTGCCAAGTCTGAAGTCGTAATCAAAAATGTGTGTAGCTACAGCAAGTGTTGCTTTCCTATTTTTGTGATCTGATTTGTACATGTAAATGAGTGTCACTTTTTAATTTATAACCTTTTACCATTTTAATTAAAACTATTAATGCCAGGCTCTGCTGGGAATGCTCTGCTGTTCTCTGCTGTCGCAATGGCATAGGCTTTGGTGGGCACCACCCTGTTTCCTTATGCTCAGAGGAGTGAATATACTGCAAATAAAACCGCTGAATGCTTCTGCAGGTACAAGAAATTCTGGCTAGTCTATAAAGCTCTGCAGCAACAGAGATTGTCCTTTGGCTTTGTAAGAAAAGGCATTTTCCTGAGGGGGCACTACCTCTGGTCCATCTCTGAATTCTTCCTGTAAGTGAAATAGAAGCTACAGGAGCTTTAGTCATGTTCTTGCTTTCAGGAATATCTCCCTTTCTTGGTCTTTCACAGCTGAAGTTCTGGCCAGTCCTTCCCCACTGCGTGCTGTTTCAGCTAAATCTTAGCTCAAACTGCCTCCTAATCTCTTTACAGTGACTTGGAAGCAGCTTCATCAAGGAAGTGAGCTTAACCCTAAGATAAAGGTCTGCTGTACATATGTAGGATGTTTTCTCATTTCCCCTGTATGTGTGTAATAACTGTTTGGAAGATGGGAGAGAGCAATGGGAGCCACTTGCCCTGTGATACGCACTGTGTGTCATTTAAGGTTTTAGGAGCCAGGTACATGCTTTTCTTTTTTCTGGTTACAGTGAAGCAAACTAAACATATATGAACAAATATAGGAAGCTTCAAAGTGGGGCAGGTCACTGATTGAGGCTGGGGTGGAAATGCAGCAAAGATGGGTATGTGTGGAGACATCTGACAGGCAGTAATTTGCCTTGGGCATTCACTCTAAGTTGGTTGTTTACTATTTAACTAAATGTGAAGAAAAAAGCTAGGGATTATTATTTTCATGGGTGATAGTCTTCGTGGGCTTTTTCAGACTCCTGAGTGACAAAAAGATCTTAGCACTCTGATCCCTTCTTGTAACACTGTCTCCATAACCAAGCGGAAAACTTCCAGTTGTGTACCACAGATTGTTATATTTGCATTCATTCACTTTTACTGCCTGTTCTGCTGTTCGTCATCTTTGGGTCTTGTTCCCAAAAGAGCTTTTCTCGGTCTCACTTTATGACCTAGAAGTGTCCTGCCACTTTCTGTTCTCTTCAGCATCACGGCATCATTCACACCAGTCTCCCTGTCTACCTCACCCTGCTCCCTGTGTTTCACTAAACATCATCTCTACCCTAGTTCTTCTTTCCAAACTAATTTTCTCTGTGCTTTTCTCACTCTGTATTCCATTGATTAACTACTCCAGAACAAAAACACAAATCAGTAATGTTTATTTTTCGTGTATCTTGCTTATATGCTCAAAAATCCATTGGAGAGAATGTAACATCTGTGCAATTCTTCGTTAGCACCTATTTGCTGTTCTTGTCATGCAGGGGAAAAAAGGAACATCCAAGACATTTGGAAGGTAGTGTATTAAAACTGATAAAAAAGGAGCACACATTTTACTTGTGTCATTCTGTCTTGAGGCAGTTTGGGAAAATAACTTAGGCTTGGCAAAAGATAAGACATTTACTTGAAAATCCACAGTTAAATTATGTAGGATGAAGTTGGGGAAGAGATATGAAGCTGCCTGCTTTAGGACATCAGCCAACCATTCACTGCCTGGGGTTAGGCACTGCCTTCCTCCCCACGAGCCTTGTTACTGCACATAATGATCTCTTGCTGGTAGTTATACCTTCCTCCATAGCCAGCTCCTGTTGGGGGCTGAGTACTGGACAAGCTGCTCCATTGTTTTAATCCAGTATGTTGTAACTTTAGTTTACCTAAGTACACCAATTAATTGGTCATAAAGTTGTTCAGGCTCTTCATTAACAGGGAGCATGAGTGATTTACAACCCATGGGAATAACGCATTGGATGAGACGTGGTATTTGGTGTAGCTGTTTTCTAAAAGGTTCTGGATGGTTATGCCACTTGCATAGCAAAGAGCTGCGTGGCAGCTATTGGTATTCCAGGAGTGCTACCCAACGGGAATTTAAAAAAAATAATTGTGGCATTTTATCCTTTTCTTCCCCTTTTTCCTTAGTGCTTTGCCTACATGATGATTTTCATGGAGATGTATGTGGCACAGGGCTCCCTCCCCCTTCTCGGTGTACTTTGGCTTATTGTTCCTGCAGCAAAGGGAGGCTGTTGCTCTGAAAAGGAAGAAGGTTACAAGATCACAGCCCTCATAAATATCAGCTGAAACCAGCGGGAAGGAATTTAGGTTGGGAGTAAATGACACAAAGCCCTGTGTTGGTTTTACACGTGTGTGGGGAAACCTAAACAATCAATCTTTCTGTGCTGACAGTTGAATATTTCTTCGCTTTGCTTTACTATGGTATTTCTGTTTCTATGGCAACCAGGGATTTTTGCAGGCTGGCAAACTCTCCCACAGCAAATCCCGGGAAACAGGTGTTGGCCAAGGCTTTTAGTTTTGCCAGGGATGCTGCAGCTATAGCCTCCGGAGGAGGATTTGGCCGTGAGTCTGCGGGGTGCTCCCTGCCAGTGATGCTCTGCATTTGCATCTCATGGGTCAGGGTAGCTCACCATTCCAGTGTTGTCTGGTAAGGATTTAGGCTGAAAATTGAAATGAAGTTATCAGGACTCCAGTTTCAGAGTCGAAGTTAAGTGTACAGAAGGGCTCAGATAGCCATAACTTGTCTTTCATATACAGCATGGGGTTGTGGTATTTTATAGAATCATAGAATTCCAGATTGGTTTGGGTTGGAAGGGAATTTAAAGCTCAGCCAGTTCCAACCCTCTGCCATGGAAGGGGTTTTTCAGGAGGGTATTGTTTTCTTCCCATTAAGTGTGAGTCACTATTGTTGCAAACTCAGTTGCCTCATTCCCTTCTGCCCTCCAGATTCATTGATCCACGTTGTTTCTCATAAGCTGCGGTAATATCCAGCACATATTAGCTTTGGAAGCTAAGGACTGTAAAAAGTACGGCTTAATAATTTAGATCGTGAATTGCCACTGGAATAACCCGTCTGGGGAAGTCAAGTCAGAACTGTGCTATTCTGGTTTTATATATCTTCTGTTAAGACAGGAACGTAAGCACAAGCTTTTCTTAATCCTGTCTCTGTAGGCAGCCAGTGAGATGTCTTGCTGATGGTTGTACCGAGGGGAGAAGGAAAGCTTTCCATGAGCATGACTTTGTTAGTGCTTGGATGGGTGTAGCAGCTTGTCAGCTCTGGGCTGACGATGGGGAGATGTGCTGTCAGGTTGGATTCCCTTTTCCATTCCCACTGTGGTGTCGCATCACAAGCCCGTCCTGATGGTTGCTTTTCTTGGGAGACTGGCAAAAGGGAATGTTTGTTAGACAGTAAAATCAGGCCTGTGAACTTGTGCTGCAAGAGGACTTTGGG
>NW_009921260.1:202846-204744 GCF_000696875.1 Nestor notabilis | reverse complement strand
TGTAGGGAATGGTTCCACATTGCCACTAGTCATGTATTGGTAAGGATTTTTATTGCATTTCTGCTGTGACTGTAGGATTCTGCTCCGCACATGATTTCCTTGCTGCTGGGATATGTTGCTGAATGAACGGAATTGGGGGAGAGAGGGTAGTCTGTCTAAGTGTGTCTCTATTCCATTGATGGTGATGAACGAAGTGTAAAACAGTCGCTAAAGTTGGTTTGGAGCAAAATTATATGCTGCTTTCTTGCTCAGGAAAGGAGGTAAAATAAACTAACTAGAGGTTGAAAATGGATGGTTTTCCTCCCAGCACAACATTCAGTAATAATGTGAACTGTAAAGTATGAACTAGGGTTTGTAATATGCAGGCTACCCAACAGCAGCACAGATTTGCCTCCTCCCATACACTATCCATTTGACTGTGGTTTTGTCAGAAACAAGTGAAATTAATATTGATTCTTAGCAATGTGCTTAAATTCTTAATGTGTACCCAGGTCTTTTCAGATTTGGTCCAGAAGTGTCATGGGATATCAGGCTTCCATGCTGTGGCAGGAGTGAAAACGCTCTGAACCACCTAATCCCTAACTAGGGAATTTGGACACATCTATTTGTACTCCTGGGTAGGTTCTGCAGGCAGAGTCCAAAGTTTGGAGAGAGGAAAAAAACTGGATCTTTAAGGTGCTTGGTAGCAGCTTAGATGTGAGTGTTCTGTGTTCATGTCTGGTTGACAGAAGCAGAAAAATCTCAGAGGTCTCAAACTACCCAAATGTTTTACAAGCAAATGTAAGTGGGGTCTTTATTCGGCCCCTGATGGAACACTTCTATCTCTGTGTGGTTGCTGTTCTGAGCAGTGTGTGTTCTGTGGTTCATGCTCAGGAAAGTATCCATCCACAAATGATTGCTTTAAAGCAGTGCATCTCTTCACCGTGGTGTCAAAGCAGTGCTTATTTCTGCTAGACCTGGAGGGCTCCTCGGGGTGAAGTGGCAGAGTAGCAACAGTGGCGCTGGGAGCTCAGCTCTTTCAAGCAGAGATGATTTGATGATGATCCTTCTGGATGTTCTCACTCTGCCTGTGCCATTGAGACAAGGATGAGAACTGAGGGGTTGGATGTGGTACTTGTCTGAAGCAAGCTTTCGGCTAAGTCTGTGTGCTGGTTGAACAAATCAATAGGGCTTACGAGTTCTCCCTACTGAGTAGAAAAGAGATGGATTCAGGTACTGTGCCAGTCACTTATCCTCCTCTTCCAGTCACAAATGTAAAGACATGTTCTTTTGCTCCCTGTACCCTGCAGAGATGAGAGAGTCTGAAGAATTAACCCAGTCTGAGTGCTTGGAGTGGCAGGAGGATTCAGTGCTTGGTTTTCTGACAACACCTTGAACTAATCATGTAATCACTTGTTGTCTTATTCAGCCATCTGTACAGAGAGGTATTAATGATGGTACTTATTAGCAATTATAAAACATGTTCAAGTAATGGGGAAATTGGGCATGGCATTTTGTCAGTCCCTCTGACAAAACCAATGTCCAGTGCAGGAGATGCAGTAGCCTTCCAGAGAAACTAGTCCCATTGCTTGACTCTTTTAACAAAAGATTTGTAAGCATCTCCACTCTGCTGTGGTCCTCCACAGTTAGCTATGAGTGTCCTTCCAAAGCTGGGCCACAATTTGCTTTGAAGTGTTTGATGTCTCATGAGGAATTTCTGGATCATGTTGGGGAATTACTGTATTTACAACATTAAAAGGAGAAGAATAAAACCACCTCCAAAATGAACAAGTTCCAGAAACAGGGTTTAGAAACCCATCAGATGAGACAGGGTTGAAATCATATAATCATAAAATCACAGAATGGTTTGGGTTGGACATTAAAGCTCATCCAGCTCCAACCCCTGCCACAGGCAGGGA